>NC_056747.1:980186070-980236070 GCF_019279795.1 Protopterus annectens
ATAATATCCTGGCACATGTCCGATACTAGGTAAGACTCTACTGTTGCAGTGTATCCATGGTGAACTGAAGTAAGATCATGTACAAGTTCCTGGCTACATGATGATGTGAAAGAAATACAGTACTGTAACCATGTTTTTTTTATTTTCATTATTTTAAATCTTGTAATTAGGCATTCATTATTAACATTATTGGATGAATACACCTAGAGTGGAGCCAGGAGGTCAATTTTGGTCACCCGTGGCAATGCAACAGTTACACATGTTTTATATTTTATATGTGGCCCCAATACAATTCCTCTTCACTCAGGGTGGCCCAGGCAAGCCAAAAGGTTAGACACACCTGACTTAAATCTACCCCTATATTTGAACAGATTTCTTGCGGCATTCCTGAATGGTGAGTCAAAGGCTTGCCGAGTCTTCAAGAAACCTTTATTTTCAGCACTAATATTTTCATGCATAAAATCTGATGATCTCTTCTGAAAAATCAATTTTTATTTCGGTATTTTTATAATGGTAGACTATCTATTCAAAAGGGCATAGTGTGGTTATGTTTGTTTTGCAGTTTGCAGCTAATCCATTGGTTTGAAAAGTGTGTCAGTAGGTGTGATGAAAATTTAAACTGAAGGTGATGTATTGTCATGGCCTGAATGAAGTGTAGAAACCGAAGTAACCACACAATAGTTGGGAGGTACAGTTGTTCAGCAGTTAGTTTTATTACCTCTCATGACTTAATTCCCTAGTTCGTTCTTTATGGAGTGTGCACACCCTCCCTAAGTAATCGTTTTTTGTCTGATACTTCTGGTTTCTTGTAATACCCCAAAGACATGATGTAGAAGAATTTGGAGGTCTTCTAAATTGCCTGTAGGTGTACATACCATTTGTGTGCATGTACGTCTTCCAATTGTCTGGCACCCTGTCCAGAATGTTTTTTGCGTACCTTCATTGATTGCTGGGATACGATTTGGCTGTCTTGCAGCTCTGAAATAAGTGGGCTGTGCTGTTGGGAATATCTGAGAATGAAGTAGCAAACTTCTAAGTATATCAGTCTGTCATAAAGCCTCATTTTGTCCAGAATTTGCCCCCCCCCCTCCACAAAAAAAAATACACACACAAGTCCTCCTTTAACCATTGTAACTTTGGCCTTCAGCTGTGTCACTAAAAAATGTGCTGTTGTGAAGAAATAGTGTACTGAGTAGTTTCTTTGTTGAATTTTAGTTGTATAGTTCTTGTCCAGTAGAAATAGGCTTGCATTTTACAAATAATGTTTGATAAGAGTATTACATACTTGTAATTACAATGAATGGTTACGTAGCATTTCTGTGTTAACAATGCTGTCCTTTTAACTTATCACATTTTCTGGGGTTTGTATAAATGCAAAGAAATTGTTGATCTTGTATTAAGAAATGGGAATTCTGAAACACTTCTGTAGACTTGCAGAAGTGACCTTTTGAAATTCCTTCCATATCTAAGGTTATGTTCTGGTAAAACGGTGCATTAACAGACCCTTTCTGACATGCATTTTAGCGGAGTCATACTATGGGATTTGCAGGATTTGAGTGGGAGGTTTGCTTTTTAAAGGATAAGGGTTATCAGAAGTAGAAATTGATAGCTATTTCACTGGGTGAATTTCACTCAAAAGGACCTGGAAGCTGTCTCCGTTGCAAGTTCAGCATTACTCTTGGTTGCTGGGTGGGAAAATGTTCACGTATTAAGCCAAAGGCAAGAAATGTGATGCTTCGTCTCAAGTTTAGTTGGAAATGCAATCAAGTTTGCAAATGTCAGCTGCTTTACTTGACTTTGCGATGTACTTGTATGTGAAATATTACATGATATTCCCTGCCTTAACTTTGCTGCCAGCCAGTTATGCTTATTATGAAAGTTGTACTCCACCTTTGTTGCTGTTTTTGCACTGTATGTAAAGTAAAACAGGCTGTAGAAATAGGTTCCCTTAACTCTGATGCATGACTTTGTGGACTTCCTGCCTCTTAAGGCACTAACGATCAAGTGACCATCTCTTCTTTCGGTTTTTCCCGGTTAGGGGTCGCCACAGCAGATCACCTGACCTCTCATGATTGGCAGTGGAGTTTAGTGTTGAGTCTCCAGCCCGGTTCCTAACCTTCCACAGAAGGCACATGCATGCACTCATGCCTAGGGCCAATTTAGAGTGTCCAATCCACCTACAGCATGTCTTTGGGATGTGGGAGGAAACCGGAGCACCCGGAGGAAACCCACGCGACCACAGGGAGGACATGCAGACTCTGCACAGCAGGCACCCCAGCTGAGGATCAAACCAGAGAACCTCTTGCTGTGAGGTGGCAACGCTAACCGCTGCACCACCATGGCCTTTTTTATTTTTTTTTTATCTAAAGCAAATGGATTGAATGTATACTTGGAACACAGTAACAGTATAAGGTATATCCTAAAATTAGTTGATCATAGGTGGAGTCCATATCACCAACAGTCTTGTGTGGCTGAAAATCATGCACAGTTTCAAGTATCATTACACTTTAAGTAATCTAGTCCAGTTTTCTTGAATGGTCCTGGGCAGTTTTTGACGCATAGTGACCAGGCAACTTGAATGGATTCTGAGGCCAATTGTTTAATGACTGTCTTAGTGTAATACTACTATATGTGGATTTGTGGGCACTTATTTTCTTGACAGAGTATCAAGTCTGATTCGACTTTCATTTGTTTTTGAACAGAAAAGTCTATCCAAGACCTGTATTAAATGTTGAATGTTAAGACTATGCTATGCTTTTAGTTTGTGTCGGTCATTTCAACAGTTGTCAACTCTGTAAATGCAGTCAACAAATTCTCCTTGCATACAGCACTTTGTGGAGTTCAATACAGAGCAATTTTTGCAGAGTTCGTTATGTAGCCCTTATTTGAACAGAGATGCACATTTTGGATGATTAGTTGTAAACAGATTGTGTGCAGTGAGTCCTCAGATGTTGACAGAAGCAAAACGCCTCATTTTTAGTGGAAAGGAGCCACTTGCACTCCCATAGCAAAGCACCCAAGAGTTTCAAGATCACTGCAGATGAGGTAAAATGGAGTTGTCAACTGCAGCAACCTTTTCTGTCAATGTGGTGCCTCGTTTATTGTAGATGGGGTAGTTGTTGATCTTATGTGAGTCCTGTAATTATCAAAATTGATCATGTAGTAGTTGTACTCCCCAAAATCCAAGGAATAAGGTTTTAGATGGGGAGTAGAGTAGAGCACCCCACAACCAACATGCAGAACTTTCTTCCCATACTAACAACAAAAATAAGAATAATCCATTGAAGGCGAAAGCCGAGGTACCAGAGCGTTTAAGCAATAAAGCAGAAACTGGTAAAAGTGCTGGATTCGTGTGTTGGACTTCCCATACTGTCTTGTATCCTTATGTTCAGCTACAAGGCCACTGTATATGGGAAGCATGTTCTTCTGTACTGCAGTTCCAGCCTCATTTGCTATGCAACAATTTCCTTAACTCGCAAATAAGAAATTACAACGGTCAGTTAATAAACTGACCTATTCAGCTCCTATGAAATCCACTAAACTTCCATGTATTACACAGCTATTGAAAATCATCCCTTGTTTTCAGAAAGGGTTTACCATAAGCAGTAATCCTGAAAGTGAGCAAATAACCCTTAATTTGGAGACTGTCCCCGTGCAGTAATTCTACATGCTCATCTTAGTGGGCAATCCCCATGGCTGTATTACATTATAAGGCCTTCTGAGGAGGGGCTAATGCTAATAAGCCATGTGCTATCACCAGAAATGCCTGTGGTAAGATAATTGTTTATCTGCATAAAATAGCATGGCCAGCCATGTTGATTAACATTGCCAAAAAGACTGCTGTCACCCATTCAATTCAATGTGAGCTATTGTATTGCAGGTAGGTGGTGCCATAGTGATGACTGGTAGTGTGAGGCAGAATGCATACTTGTCTTCAGGGGTATGATTGGTGAATGTGTGCCTGAATGCCTGCATAGTTGGTCACAGTAGGAGGGGGATGGGTAGAGGATAAAGACGCTGTATGTGTAAGGATGTTTGTGTGGGAATTTATTTGTTTTGCAAATGTGTCTGCGTGTATGTGAAATGTCCTGAATGGGGGGTGCCGCTGCATGTATGTGAAATGTCCTGAATGGGGGGTGCCACTGCCGATGCGATGCACAGGTCACAAGTTCACAAGCTCAAAAGTGCTGTTCAGCACTGGTGGTAGTTACTAGTAATTCATGCAAATTAGCTGACTTAATGAGTTCTTCCTCATTGTGACTAGAGCTGTCTGAATCGCATTTTACACAGTCGTATAAATTTGACTGTAGTAGGCAGTTTACATGATCTTCAGGGATTCTTTATGAATCCCAGTACATGTAATTGGAGAAGTTTGTTTACCTTCATGCACTTCTTTAGAAGTATGGTTGAATGGATTACTTCCACAGATGATGAAATTTTGTAACGTGTAACACTTGCACCTTAATTGTTAAAGTTTTGTACATGCATGAATATGAAATACAAGTTTACTTATACTTCACAAAAATGTGTGAGAGATGGGAAAATCGAACAGAAGAGAAAGCTGCTTGCTTTACTCTGTGGTCAGTAGCAAGCTAATGTCACACAAGTTCATTTCAGAGGCTGCCATGTTCTACAATTTTGTGCACATCAATAAAAGTCACGAGCAAATCTTTTTTGCATAGCTGACAAATAGAGCAAAATATTTCTCATACCAGAGTCTCAGCAGCAAAAGTGTCATCACTTTGCAGTATTCCTTACTAAAGAGAATAGAGAAGTTAAAGTAATAGAAACTGAGGTTATGGAGTATCTGTGAAGTGAAGGATTCAGTGTAGAAAATCTAATTCAGAAAGCACCACAGCAGGATAGAGCAATTGATATTCATATTAAGGGGAAACCAGTGGAACAGGAAGCAATTGGTCAGCTGCCATATGAAGATATTCTGGAGCCTTCCACAGGAAACCAGTATAAACATTCACTTGAAGCTGGACAGCAAGGAAAATAACAGGAAACGGAAACTCTGATGCAGTCAATGTTGGAGTGATAGGCCAGTGAGTTCCCATATGACAGAGCAACAGACGGCACAGGATGAAATTGAAGCAAATGCGTTACAGGAAGATGATGGAACTTTCTGTAGAATGCCCACAGGAAATGGAAAGCAAAAAATGTGCCCTCAGTTTAGAAGAAAACGAGCTAAGAGAAGAGTTGCATGATACATGGACAGATGTATCAAGATCAATTAAAGAAATAGACTGTAGAAGGTCAAAACCCAAAAAGTCACAAGTTTGATAAAACAAATGAACACAGTAATTAGGACTGTACATAGAGATCCATGTGATATAACAGAAGTAAACAGGATATATTACTATGTAGCTAAATTAATAACTGATAAAGTTCTACCACAAGAACACAGGGTACTGAGGGAAAGGAAGGGAAGAAATCAAATACCATCATGGAAGTAACAAATAGAGAAAACTAGAAAGCAATTTAAGACCAAAAGTGTCACTGTTAGAATATAGAAAAGGAACAGATCAACAAAAATACTAAGATAGACATGATAAAAGCAATGTGTGTTGTATTAAAACCTTTTATCATGCACTATTGCAAATAAACTACAAATCTCGGAACAGGTGGACAAACTTAGAAGATACGTGGATAAATGTAAAGGACAATACAAAATAAGCAATTTATTGATGACCCAAAAATTTTATAGAGAATTGGGAAATGAGGTAAAAAGAATTGAGACCACCAAAATAAGAAATAGATACTTCTCCAAAATGTATCTATGGAGATCCTGTGGAATATAACAAAGATGCTAAATGGATAGAAGTAAAATAATAAGATGTTTTAAAGGTACAGGATATGAAATAGGATGAAGTAACAGCTAGAGAGATTGAGACAAAGTTAAGAAAAGCCTCTAATTGCAAAACTCCAGGCCCAAATGCAGTTCCTAACTTTTGAATAGTATTAACATCTTTGCATGAAGATTTACCCATGAGCAAGCTACTTTAAAAATTAATAGAGCAATCACTTGCCAAAGTCATATGGAACAGAGGATCATTTGTTAAATAGTCATAGTGGAGAACTGTAAAAAGGGGAAGAATCTAAATATAGCATGGATTGACTACAAAAAAGCATTTGATAGTGTCCTACATTCATAGATAAGTGTGCTTAAAAAATGTGTAAGATGCACTCTGCACTGATGGACTACATTACAGTGACCATGAAATGGCAGACCACTTTGCAGTTAACCCATGATAAAGGACAAAATTTTTATCCCAGGGTTAAAAATTCAAAGGGAGATATTCCAGGGTGACTGTCCTGCTGCTATTGTGCCTTGCCATTAAGCTGTCTACTTTAACTGCTTAGGCTATGGCTATAATTTGGCTCCTAGAAAACGACGTGTAAAGAATTCTCATCTTTTATGTCAATTTTGATTTAAAACTGTATAGCTCATAAGTACAACTGCAAGTTGTCAACTTTTTTTTCAGATCTAAGAATGTCATTTGGTCTTGATAAATGTGCAAAAGCCACCTTTTAAAGCAGGAAAACTGCAGCACCAGGAAAACAGTCAGTTTGTGAGAAGAATGTGATGCGAATAAAACTTGGTAAGGAATACTTTAGAAGACTTAAAGTAATTCTTAAAACAGCATTGACATCCAGGAACAAAATCCAAGCTGTAAAGCAATTTGCTCTTCCTGTCCTAACTTAGTTTTGGAGTGATTGACTGGCCCCAAAACGTGTTGGATAGATTAGGTAGGAAAACAGGAAGGATGCTTCACGCTTACCACTTGCTTTATAAAAATCGGTACATACCAAGATTATATATTCCCAATTCCGAAGGAGGGATTGGCCTTGAAATTGATTGATCTGCAGTTGTTGGACTCCACACATCTGCTGACCTCACAAGACCCAAATGTAGTGAAAGTTTTGAAACATGAGGAGAAGAAATCTAAGATGACTTCTCCGCTTAAAGTAGCGGAAGGATATAGGTGTCGAGCAGGAATGGAAATCAAAGCAGAAGTAGATTATTTTTTTGGCACATTCAGTTGGTTGTTTTTTTTTTTTGTTTTTTTTTTTTTTTTAAAGAATATATGGTGAAGGGCCATATGAGCAGGCAAGAAATGTGGAAAATGTATAAATATAGTTGCAAGTATAGAAAACTTCTGGAAGAACCCCATGTTGATCAGGAACTAATGCAGGAATGGTTAAGGAGAGGCGAATTCAAACCAAGAGATAAAAGGTTAATATTAGCAGCCCAAGATGGTGGTCTAAGTATACACTGGTTTACAAAGTCCATTGAACATGTGGGAGAAACAGAGAAATGTAGGTTTAGTAAAACCAAATTCGAAACTCGCACATCTCGTTGCTGGTTGCATCATACAAACTGCAGAAGGACTGTATACTGAAAGGCATAATAATGTGGCAAGACTGTTGCAGTGGTGATTGTGCAAACATTATGGTATTGAAGTGGCTGAAAAACACTGGAAATATGAGCCACAAAGCATCCTAGAAAATGTTTACATCACATGGGATCACCCATTACCAGCAGTTCAAAAGATAAATGCTAGAAAACCGGATATAGTGGTCCATAAAAAGAAGATAAAAGTAGCATTGATCATTGAAATCGGCACACCCAGTGACTACAATGTCTTTCGTACAGAGAGAGAGAGACAGTCAGTCAGTCATAAGTGTCAGGATCTGCAGATAGAAATGAGAGCAATGTGGAAGAAAGATACCCAGACAGTAGTAGTAGAAGCAACAGGTCTTATCTAAATATGATTGTAGATTCTTTTTTATGTTACTAATACACGTAAGCCCATAAGAATTGCAGGAGTCACCATCATTGGGTACATTGCAGGTGCTGCGAAGAGCACTTTTGGCTGAGATCAAAGATTGAAACAATATTAATTTCATGAACTTTAGTCATACTTTGACTTAGGAATGAGGTCCATTCCCGTCATGGTATTAGAAACCCAAAAGATTTGGAGAAGTTTTAAAAAAGGATGTCCTGCTGAGGAACTCTAGCTCCTCTGGTAGATTCATAAGATTTCGCTGAATCCTGTCCTGCCTTTCCAGGATCCTCTTTCTACTTGGGACCAGTATACAGTCTCCAAAGGCATCATGGTTCAGGTAGGTTGTTGCTCCCAGCAACTGGGTGACCATATCGACTTCAAAGATTTTGGCTCTTCATACCTTGCACTTCCTTTGGGTCCCAGGTCCTTGGAGAATCTTCAGGTACCACAGTTATATGGCATATGAACAAGTAAGGGTGCAAAAAATCATGTCTTATCGGACTGGCTGTTCAGACTTGGGGGTTTTGTGATTCACCATCTGACCCATCAAGCAGTTTACATTCCCTCATAGCAGTCTTGTAGTAGACAACCTGAGCAGGTCCATGGTAGATCCTCATGAATGGATGCTTCACGGAGGTACTACTCTCCATTGGGTGCTCCTCCACTAGATAATTTTTCTCCTCCCCTCTAAACGGTCAGCATCTCAGGATTTTCTAGTAGTAGATTTTCTGGCACTCTGGGAACAGAACCTATGTAGCCAAGTGAAAGATTTTCTGTTTGGCAAGTAGGAACTGGAACCTCTTTCTGTGGGTATTCCTATTGTTCTTGTATGAGCTCTTTGTCTGGTCTTGCATTCACGTCTGCTAAAGCTTAGTTATCAGCAGTGTCTGTCTGCCCTTCCAGATTTGAATTCGAACAGTTTCTGAAAGTTGTACTTCATAGTAGGCCCCAAGAAAGCCTATTCATCCTCCTTGGGGCCTTTTCAATTTTGTTCTTGAAAAGATGACTCTGCCACCATTTGAACCTGCAGTTTCTCGTTTGCATCTTTGTACTTGGGCAAACTATTCTGTCAGTTGCTCCTCTACCCGTTTTTGAACTTAGGCCATCATAGCAGCTGCCCTTTTTGGTTTTTCACAGGGCCAGAACTTCTCTCTGTACTCCATCTTTTATGCCCAAGGTGGTTAATGATTTTGTCATTGAGTCAGACCATCTTCTTTCATTTTTCCACAGAATGACGACGTGAGGATTCTTCATACCTTGGATCTTCGTAGCCAGCTAAGGTATATTACCTGGATGAGACTAAGGCTATAAGGAAATCTGAGCAACTTTTCGTTTCTTTCCATTCAAAAAAAAAAGAGTTTAGCTGTTTCTAAGCAATCTCCTCTTGTATTTCTAAGAGCATTTCTTTGTGTTGCTTTTTATGGTAAGCAGCATTTGTATTGTTATTCTACCAGGGTGGGGGCCTCCTCTGCTGTGGTGTTTTTTTTTTTCTCTCTCCCCTCCACCAAGGCTCTAGATTCTGCATCATTTTTAGAAGCTGCTACTTGGACTTCTATACACACCTTTACTGAACAATACAAGTAGGATGTGATTTTGGTGGCCAGAGCAGGTTTTGCTAGGGCCATCCTGCAAGGTTTTACTGGAGGGCTCCTCTGTGGCTTCCTCCTGCCATCCTGTCCAGTAGCTTTTGTCCTCTCCCTTTCGTAAGGAATACAATAGTGATAAAGAATGACTTAGTACAGTTGTACAATATCTTACCATAGTAGTAGATGTCCAAGCTCTCACTGTTGCAGTATTCCTTCCATCCCTTCTTCCCTATGGTTTGCTCAGTTTCTTGCTGTCTGACGGAAAGGTCCTTCCCTTTTCGGATGCGTATGTACTCCCTTTTCCTCTTTGGTTGCTGTGGTTCTTCTGGGGCATTCAGTTCTGAGGATCAGGTGTTCATATGTCACTTAAGTAGCTTGCATTGTAGATGTAGGACATCTGATGTATGGTGCCTGGAAGGAGTTATGGCTCTGGTATGCTGGCCAGACATTCAGCTATCCCTGGCAGGACACCCCTTTAGTAAGGAATACTGCAAGAGAGTTATGGCTCTAGTATGCCGGCCAGACATTCGGCTATCCCTGGCAGGACACCCCTTTAGTAAGGAATACTGCAAGAGTGAGGAGTACTTTAATAGCAAAATCTTAACACAACTGTTCTTTCTGTAGCAACAACTTGAATGGTTTGATGAACAAAATGCATTTAAAACTCAACATAAATATATAAATGCAGCATAAGGGATCAGAGGCAGCCTTCATTTCAGTTGCATTACATTTTTAAATACAAGGAGTAAGAATACATTTCAGTAATTTTAAGTGGAACCATTTAGAGTAAAACAAAAACTGTACATTAACAATTAGTGAAAATATACTGTGAAGTCTGCTATCGTCCTGGTGCCAAGTTCCGCTTCACCCCACATGCTGCTTTCTCTTGGGTTACCTGTAATATCAGTAAAGAAGCTGATTCTGTTCCATATTCCCTCTGGCATTTCTGAAATGGCTCTCTGTTATCGGTTGCATTCCAGCTGCTCACAAGCTGTTTACTCTCAGCTGAGTGTTTGTGTATTCAGCTATGAGCTCACGCTAATACTTGGCACTAATTTCTAAATTTATTCTTTCCTAGTTGCTGAGACTTTTTGGAGTTGGTATATATAAACATTGAGAATATGGGTGCAGAGCCCCCATGCCAGAGGTGTTGCAGTGGGATTTATGCTTCTGCACATGCAGGGTCTTTGTGTCACTTTCCAGTTTTGTGTTGTAAGCAATTGTTTAAACAGGCATCTGGCAGGTACTGAGACACTAGCAGATAGCCAAAGCCACTTGGAATTAGAGTACTGAGATACAGTAATGCATAGTGGACCAAAGAGTGTCCTTGCAGTTTCCGCAGTAGTCACTTTACTTCTAATATTATATTGTGTCCTACTGTATAACCATCCATATTTGTCTCAGAATTTTATTGGCCTTTTCTGTAACCCTTCATACTGATCTATGTGGTTGAGTGAGTCTAGAGGATGGGACTTCTAGATCTGTTTTTGCAGACATCCTTACCTCCGCTAAGTGTAGAATTCTCTACTTGTTTGCTTCCAGCCTTATCTGGCACTTTACCAAGCCTGAAAGCTGTGCAAAGCCTTGTTTTCTCCATTGACCACACCACCATACATGGCTAGTGTTTATAATCTTGCTGTCTTCAGCAAAAAGACTTACCCCATTGTAATGTCTCACACACACAGATGGCTAGTGGCAGTGACAACCAAGTGACACTCCACGGGTCAGTGGATTATTGCTAGGCTCCCCCTTTACCCCCACTAACCAGCCTCCTGCAGTCATTCTGCTTTTTTGTCTGTCCAATTGGTTGCGTCACCTGTCTGCAGTTAAGTTCCCATGCCAGCCTACAATAAGGTTGTGAGAGCATTACATTTTAAGGTACATTTCATAGCTGTCATAAGGACAGAATCACATGCAGCAGTGAGGGGAAGAAGTGGGCACTGAAATAATTTTATGCACTGCAGATCTTTTTAACTGCTTGTTTCAACAACAATAACGTGGTTCTGTTAAGAGAGCTGACTTCTAATTTAACAAATTGCTTGTGAAATAACTGTCCAGTAGGTTTAGTATATTGGATTTTATTGATATTTTTTAAGAGCTCAAACGATGCCCTGTTTCAGGGAGTAGTCTAGAATTTCATGGCAGACTGTGCTTGGAAAACAAAACAGGACATGTGAATACTATTGTTGTAGCATCTAACTTTGATATCTATGGCCAGCAGCTTGCATAATATTCAGTAATTTCCCCAAATGTCTTCATTAAATTCTAAGATACTTGATAGTGGGTCATTTATCTTACAAGAAGGCTCAGCTGTGTAATGCTTTCTTCAAAGACTTCATGAGAGTGTGCTAATCTCAGAAAAAAAAGGTAGAAAGATTATGATCTACACCAAAACGCAGTGCAGCCTGCCAAGTCTGGTAGCATCCTGACTCCGATTTCCATGTCATCTGCAGGACATCCTTGTATTTATAATTGCCGGAAATATCCTATGAAATGAGCAGTATATTATCTTGTTACATTGCAGTAAACCATAAAATGGGAATCCTGTTTACTGCATACAAATGTTTGATTTCAATCAAACTGTGTATTTCTGTGCAAGAATTTTCAAGCATAATTGATACCTTTAGTGATGTGTATATGAACTATAAATGTATTCATTCTCAGACGCACTAATGAGCTGTAAAATGTACAGTATGCTAACAGTTGCACGAAAAAACAAACTGTTATCAGTCCTTTTTCAAGACTGCAGTACTAGACCTAATGGTAATGCATCTGGTTGCGCATGTATCTGTTTTCTTTGAGAAATGCTTTTGCAAAAGGCATGATCGCTCCAGGTCTTCTTTTTTTGTTGAAAGTGTCTTGGCATAATATTTCTTTGTGTAAAATTTTGGATGTTAGCAGTAGAATGAGAGAGAGTTTGCTACTTTCTTTATACTCTGTTTTTCGTTGGCATACATTCTTATTGTTTTTTTTTTTTTTAATCTGTTTAGTTTTTCAACAATGTAAGAGACAGCATTTGAGTTAATCCTGCTGCTAGTGATTTTATGTTTTATTCTGTGCTTGGCATATTTTAAAAGGACAGCTTTATCCAAGTGTCACATTACCAACCCCCCCCCCCCCATCCCCTTTTTAATGAAGCTTAAAGAGTGGGCCATATAGAGTGAATGTGATGCTAGTTGTGCAGTTTGTCCATGCACTGCATGGCTTTCTGTTAATAATTTTTTCTGGTGTTTCACACTTTCTGAGGTATCATATAGGCATGTCAGAATTTTTACCTTAAAGTATAATTGGGCAGGTACCGAATTCCAGTTATTTTTATACCGAGTCTTGTGTGCGAGTAAGATCATTCATGGAGACCAGCTTCATACTTTGGCAAGAAACTGTGTTTTCATGTTGCAATTTTTGGTTGAATCAGAAACTTTGTTACTACTTCAGGCATAACTTGTAAATGTACTGTGTAAGAACTGATAGCAAAAATCAAAAGACCTCTTTAATGAAGACAAATGGTTGCTCTGTAAAAAAATGATTCCATAAAAACTGCAAGAAAAACCCAGAGAAGGTAGAGTTTTCCCATGGGCCTCCATCATATCTGTCAACTTCTTAGTGCTAGAAATCTAAACAAAGTCTGATATAATGGGGAAGAAAAACAGGTACATATTAAACATTGTTCCTAGAAAATGGATAGAATAACGGAATTGTCTTAGTGTGCATTTTCTAAAGGGTATGAAGTCATACTCAAATGTAGGTCATTATTTAGTGACTTCAGTCCTCAGATCAACTTGATGATTTGCCAGAAAAACACAGATTTTAAGAGAAACAGACCAAAACTATAAGCCAAAAATCTTGACATTCCGTGAAAATAGTTGAAAGGTATGATGCAAGTGTGTGTTACAGCAGTTGTGAATATGCAAGTGTTGTGGGATGTGGTTAGAGTAAGGATTAGGTAACTGGATAGAGTCAGTGTTGTGCATGTTTTGTGTTGCCCGTATTGTGTCCTTTTGTCTTGTGTAGTGGTACTAATGTACAAGAACTATTTTAGTAGTATGTAGGGTTATGATTAACGTACGTGAGTAAGAGGGTGTAGGGGTCAAATCCCCCTACCCAACTTAATCGTGTAGTAACCCTAACACTACCCTACCCCTGCCAGTAATCCTAACCCTACACATGGAATCTGGACATGTGTGTGTGTGTTTCAAAACCTCCATGCAGATGTCATGCTTTAATGAATATATTTAGAGTATTTATTTGCAAGCAGTAATGATTGATAGTTCTCAAAAGTTCTAACTAGTCCCTGTCTGTTTTGCTGTGCACACTGCCTGTTCATAGTGCAGTCTGTGTGGAATGTGTAGGATTTCAGCTTCCATGGCTACACAGTTTTGCCCTGTGAGGACAGCAAGTGCTGTTGTCCTTGGGATGGTGGATTTAGCAGAGGGTCCCAGCATTTAGGGTCAGGACAAGAGAACTGCTGAGCAACTCCGATCAGACTGGATAAGTTGTTGACTGCAACTGAGCTGAAAATATACGCATCTTGATTTTTTTGATTATTTTTACAGATTACTGTTTTTAAAATTTTATATATATATATATATATATATATATATATATATATATATATATATATATATATAGCACTTTGTCTATTCTGTATCTTTACAAATCCTTATCTGTTTAAAAACTTTCATTTGTGTCTCTAGTGCTTGCTGGCTGTAGGCTATTTTGTCCCACCCTCCGTCCCTGTTGGTGTCTTGCTCTTATACTTGGTGGCTTTGCAGTTGCCCGCCCCTACTGTGACACTCCTCCCAGTCTAGTGTCATTAGCTCATTCTGCCTAATACAGAGAACATTTGATAAGGCCTTCTGTTCCTCCTTTTTCCCTTTCAAAAAGTAAAACAAAACTTTTTTTTTTTTTTCTTTCGCCTGAACCTCCTTGTGTTCTGACTGTGCTTCTCAAACATTTTGGAATTATACAGTATATTTCAGAGCATTTATAACTGTAATAGCCTTAATATTGCTACAACTCAAGTGCTCTCTGAAGTGTTTGTGTGTTTTAGCTGCTTTTCTGTATATATAGACTTTTCTGTTTCTTTTACTAAATAAGCTCTGTAAAGTTGTTTTATTGCATTTCTGCCTGTATTTCTGAGGATGTTCTTCATCTCACATTGCTGCAGTCCTTACTTATGGGTAGTCCGCTGTCCTCGGTCGGCCCGAATACCAAAGTATTAGGCTGACGTCGGTCATGGGCGCACAGCCCTGACATCAGAGCGTCAGGGTATAAAAGCGCATGACCGACGTCATATCCTCAGTCTTTTTTGCCGCATGGTCCGATGCAGAAGCAGCGTTGCAAGTGCCGTTCGGCTTTCTGAAATTTTTCGTTTTCGGAGTTTCAGACCGATACCAAGTTGGGCTAAGTACCCCGTTGGGGAACATTTTTGTTTTTTCTTGCTTCAGTTATTTACCGGATGTCAGAAAAAGTGAATAATTGCATTTCTTGTGGGAAGCAGATACCGCATAGGGATTACCACTCGCTTTGTATTCCTTGCTTGGGACCGGAGCACGACGTAGTTGGGTGTCGGTTTTGTGCTAGGTTTAATAAGCGCACTATTAAGAGAAGGCTAGATTGCGCTAGGTTAGTCTTTGGCAAGCGGTGTAATTATAATATGCCGTCGGATCCTCCGACGCCCGCTTCCAGAAGCGTAAAGACAAATCTGTAAAGCCTAGGCAGGATGATTCGTCCGTTTCGGACGCCAGTCCTTTAGAGACTACAGTGGAACAGGTGGATCCGGCTGAAGTTTCTGTTGAGTCTCGGGGGGAAACCTTGATTTTACAGGATGTGGCCTCACAGGAGTCAGGTCAGGCTGAGGGGGCCTCTCAGGTTTCTATTCTCCCTTCTATGCCTAAGGGGGTTAGGCCTTCTGCTACTGTTTCTAGGGCTCCTGCTAAGGGCAGGTCTGTTTTGCCTTCTTCTGGTGTTAGTTCTGGTTCTTCAGGGTCTGTGCCTAAGAAGCATATGCTTAAAATGGCAGAAGATTTGATTACTTTAATTAGAGGTTCCATGCCCCCTCCTGAGAAGAGGCCTAGGGTAGAGCCAGAGTTGGAAAGTTTGGAGCAGGCCTCAGATGATTCTGAGACTTCTACTGAAGACATTCAAGATTTTCCTCCTTATTCGGATTCCGATGCAGAGGATTCCACTCCTTCTGCTTCCCCTCCAGAGGATTTTTCATTTTCAGAAACCTTACACTCTGAGGGAACATTTTAAGTGGGAAGGACAGGATTACTCAGATTCCAGAAAGAGGCTTAGGGAGTTCTTGTTTTTACCACAGCATAGACCCTTGGCTATACCTCCTGTTTTGGATGTGGTTCAGGATGTTTTTTCGGAGGCCTCATTTAATCCAGATTCTATGCCTCCTGCACCAGTTAAACCGGACAGGTATTATAGGGTACCTGAGGCTCATAAATATCTATATAAGAGTCCTAGGGCGGACCCAGAAACTATTAGTCAGGGGCCTAAGGGTGTTAGGGCATCTGTTGTAAAAAAATCCGGTTCCTCTAGATAAGGAAGCTAGAGCTTTGGACAGATGGGGTAAGAAGGTGTATACCTCTTCTACTTTAGCAATGAGGGCTTTAAATTGCCAGTTTCATATGTTGAAATATCAGAATTTCCTCCTTTCTCAGCTAAAATCTAAAGTGGATGCTTTGGCAGAGGGCATAGAGTGTAAAGAATTGCAAGATTTGGTGCATGTTTCTGAACAGGTGGGGAAACATTCTTTGCAGTGTGGCTTTGATGCTTTACAGGCTTCTTCTAGAGTGGCTGCCACTGGTTCAGTTCTTCGAGCACGCCTGGCTTAAGGATCAGAATTTATCTGAACATGTTAAATCTAGAATTCTGGATGCCCCTTTACAGTCTGAAGTTTTGTTTGGTCCTCCTGTGGAGTCTGTTTTGAAGAAAATGGAGGACAAGGCTAAGTCTATGCAGACTGTTAAGGATTTTTTGCAGGTGCAACCTCCTAAGTTTAGTAGAAATTGGCCTGCTAAGGGGTGGACATACCCTTCTTCTGATTCTCAGTCTAGGGGTAGATTTAGGCGTGGTAGGGGCAGAGCTCAGAGTACCTTCAGGCCAAGAACATGGAGTTCGCCTGCTCAATCTGCTGGTGAGGGTAGGGGCCAGTCCTTTCGTAAACAGGCCCAATGACCTGCATTTTCAGCTGCCAGATTCTTCTTGCCTGGCAGCTCCTTTGGGAGGAAAACTAGCTCTCTTCAAGCAAAACTGGCTTTTAGTCACCCAAGACAAATGGGTGTTGGACATTATAAACAAAGGTTACAAGTTTTATTTCCATACATTGCCTCCTTTCAAAGGTATGCCAGACATTCCTCCTCGGCAAAGGATAGAGACTCACAAACAGATTTCATTACTTCTTCACATGGGAGCTATACAGCCAGTACCTCTTTCAGAAGTGGGTCTAGGATTTTATTCCCGCCTGTTTCTAGTACCAAAGAAAGGGAACACGTGGAGACCGATTTTGGATTTATCTCTCCTCAACACTTATTTGGACATTCCAAAGTTCAAAATGTTGACATTACAACAGCTTTTACCTCTGCTGGGAAAAGATCACTGGATGGTAACTCTGGATCTAAAAGAGGCTTATCTTCATATTCCTATCAGGCTCAGTTGCAGGAAGTACCTGCGTTTTCGAGCTGGAAATTTACATTATCAGTTCTCTGCATTGCCCTTTGACTTATCTACTGCCCAGAGTGTTCACAAAGGTTCTGGCTCCAGTGATAGCCTTTTCAGGATGGAAGGAATACAGATTTATCCTTATTTGGACGATTGCCTGATTATTGCACAAGACAAGGACAAGCTTCTTCAGCATCTACAGTATGTGATGGTAGTGTTAAGATGCCTAGGGTATTCTGTGAACGAAACAAAGTCCAGTCTAGTACCCTCTCAGGACATGTGCTTTCTGGGTGTGAGACTGAATACAGCTTCCCAGATGGCCGTTTTGACCCCGGACAAACAGAAAAGCCTTTCACTTTATTTCCATCAAATGTCTCTACAGTCCAGGCTGACTGCAAGGACAGTCCTTCAAGCCTTGGGGTTCATGGCATCTTGTATTCTGGTGCTTCCCAATGCCAAATTGCATATGAGGAAGCTTCAATGGTATCTCAAAAATGTATGGACACAACACTGTCAAGATCTAGACACTGTCATTCAGATAATACCTTGCATTCAGAAGGAATTTTTGTGGTGGGCTCAGGAATGTCACCTAAACAAGGGACTCTCTGTGACCCGACCAGAGGCGAGTCAGATTCTAACGACAGATGCCTCGGACAAGGCTTGGGGAGCACACCTCAATGGAAAATGGCTGCAAGACACGTGGCCTGCCAGACTTCAACAATTGCATATCAACTTGAAGGAGATGTTAGCAGTCCAATATGCATTGATGGCTTTCAAGGATTTACTTCACCCAGGGCAGGTGTTGATTCTAACAGACAACACAACTGTCATGTGGTACATCAACAAGCAAGGGGGAACTCATTCGTACCCTCTTTGCAGACAAGCGATGATTTTGTGGGAGACAGCTCTCAGTTACAACCTCAATCTTCAGGCAAGGTTTCTACCAGGAGCACAGAACTCCTTAGCAGATGTATTGAGCAGACAACTAGTGGATCCTCACGAGTGGAAATTGGATCCTCATGTATTTCAAAAGTTGACAGTGTCATGGGGAACTCCAGACATAGATCTGTTCGCTTCTCCACTAAATTACCAGTTGCCAAAGTTTTGCACAAAAGGTTTCATCCCACAGCTTGGAAGGTGGACGCTCTGTCATTCAGTTGGAACAATCTTCATGTATATGCCTTTCCACCTCTACCTCTTCTGCCCAAGGTTCTCTTGAAGGCCAGACAAGACAAGCCATCCATGATTCTGATAGCACGCGATTGGCCTCGACAACACTGGTACCCACTACTGAGGAGTTTGGTCCGAGAGCCTCCATGGCCTCTGCCTTTGATTCCGCACCTTTTGTCTCAGGAGGGCAATCACTTTCTCAATGTCAGAATTCAGTCTCTGCATCTAACAGCCTGGCATATTCTGTTTTAGACTCTGGAGGTTCTCAGCTTCCACAACAAGTTTTGAATGTTATTTTGGAGGCCAGGAGGCCTAGTACAAGGAAAGTTTATGCTGATAAATGGAGGAGATTTTTTATTTGGAGCAAAGGAAAGGACTTTGATGTTTCCAAGCCTAATTTGAGTGCTTCTTTACAATATCTTACTGAGTTATTGGACAAAGGTTTGTCCTTCTCCTCCATAAAGGTTCATGCTGCAGCCATTTCGGCTAATTATGACTGTGACCCTCCTTTATTCTCTCATCCTTTGTTTAAGCAGTTTCTCAGAGGGGCAAAGAACATAAGACCCCCATGTAGAGCTCCTACTCCTGCTTGGGATCTCAATTTTGTGTTGGAAAAGCTTACTCTACAACCTTTTGAGCCTGCAGCTACTGCCGAGTTAAAGTATTTGTCATGGAAGACTGCTTTTTTGTTGGCCATTACTTCTACGAGGAGGGTTTCTGAATTACAGGCCCTTATGGCAGTGGAGCCTTTCTTGATTTTTCATAAGGATAGGGTATCTTTGCGTACTAATCCTTCCTTTATGCCTAAAGTGGTTTCTAGTGTGGCCTTAAACCAAACTATTCATTTGCCTACTTTTTATGCAAATCCCCAAAATAAAGGGGAGAAGATTTTGCATACTTTGGATATTCACAGGCAGTTGCGTTATTATTTGAGCAGAACCAGGGAGTTCAGACAGTCTCAGCAGTTGTTTGTTTCTTTTGCTTTGGGTTCACAGGGTAAACCTGTTTCAAAACAAACTATTTCAAAATGGATTGGGTTTTGTATTTCTTTTAGTTATTCCCATCATGGTAAGGAGATTCCGGCTGGAATCAGACCTCATTCCACTAGAGCTACTGCAACTTCTACTGCCTTTCTAAGGGGGGTAGCTACAAAGGATATTTTGGAAGCAGCCACTTGGAGTTCAGTACATACTTTTTCTAAACATTACCACCTTCCTCTTTATTCTAAGTCTAGGGCTGGATTTGCCACTGCCATATTACAGGGCATTTTAGCAGCCCCTAATGCTTTATGATTTTGCCAACCTCCCTTTCCCGTTGCTTTGGGATTCTACCCATAAGTAAGGACTGCAGCAATGTGAGATGAAGAACATAGTACAGTTTTGTACCTACCATAAATGTAGATGTTCGAAGATCCACATTGCTGCAGTCCAATTTTCCTCCCTCCTTCCCTCTGTAGCTTAGCATGGTTATATGGTTTGGGTGATGGCTGTAGTTGGGCATATCTTTTGGGAAGGTACTCTGTTTTTTGGCTGTGGCCTTTCTTTTAGGGCCTTCTGACATCTGGGGCAAGAAAAGACTGAGGATACGACGTCGGTCATGTGCTTTTATACCCTGACGCTCTGATGTCAGGGCTGTGCGCCCATGACCGACGTCAGCCTAATACTTTGGTATTCGGGCCGACCAAGGACAGCGGACTACCCAAGTGTAAGGACTGCAGCAATGTGGATCTTCGAACATCTACATTTATGGTAGGTACAAAACTGTACTTTTTTTTGCACTTTTAAAGTTTGTTTTTGCTTAGTTTAATTGGTAGGCTACACACTCAAGTGCGCTAGCCGAATTAAAGCATTTACTGTGTTTCTGTAACTAATTTCTGCTACTTTGTAAAAAAAAAAAAAAAAAAAAAAAAAATCCTTGTTTCCCGCCTTTACTGAACTAGAATAGTCCAGTCTTCAGGTATTGCTGATCTCTGGCCTGTGTCATAGTTCCTGTGTTGCCCATATCCTTATTTGGATAGGAGGAAGCTTCTTTGTTCACCAGTGAGAGTGGGGAGCTCTGAGCAGCCTATCTGTCCCTTGAGGAGTGGTTCCAGCCCAGTGACCTGTAGCTTATAGGTTCATAGGTTTATAGTAGGCTATCTGCCCTAAGGCATTTATAAGCCTAGCCCAAATTTTTGTGGCTTACGCCACCCCTTATATGAAAAAATACTGTGCCCATTAGTTTGTTGTGCCTCTGTCCAGCAGTGACACAGAGATGATTCCCAGGGTAAACCTACGATCTCCCATCCACAGGTCTAGATTTCTCTTGAACAGAGTCAGCGAGGTGCTCTGCCTCACATGGACCGGGATTTTATTCCACAGCATAGGGAGTCTGAGTGATAAATCTATCCCTCCAGCACGTCCTATTTATATCCGTGCTAAGGTTTAAGTCGCTTGCTCTAGTGGTTTTGGTGGATTTGGATTTTTTGAGGTGGAGCATGTCCATTAATTCCGGGTTGGACATGGCCTTGTATGTCAGGCACATGTCACCTCTGAGCAGACTGTATGCGACTGAATAGAGCTGGAGTTTCTTCAATCTGGCAGCATATGGCAGATTTTGGAGTCCCTTTATCCTTTTGGTGAGGAACTTTTGGGGTCTCTCCAATTGCTGCAGATGTCTGGTGAGATGCATCCCGAATGGGGCATTGTACTCTATCATTGGTCTGATAAGTGAAGAGTACAGGGGAACAATGACCTCACTAGATCTGGATGTGAATCCCTTCATGATCAGGTGAGCAATGTAGAAGGTCTTTCTAACCACTTTAGCAACGTGAGTGTCAAAAGAAAGGCCACTGTCAACCTGGGTCCCCAGGTCCCCGATAACCTCTTCTGTGCTTAGTGGATTGCCACCTATATGGTAGCTTGGGGTTACCTTGTTTTTTCCCGAAGGGTATGACTATACATTTTTTGGCGTTTAACTTCAGGCCATGGCTCTGGCACCAGCTATCTGTTTCCGTGAGTCCCTTCTGAAGGATATCAGTGTCCGATGCACTTTCCACTATGGCGCCCAGTTTGCAGTCGTCTGCAAACTTTGTCAGCCAAAGTCCTCCCATGTTGGCCTGTACTTCTGAGAAGTAGATGCCAAACAATAGGGGGCCAAGGACCGAGCCCTGTGGGACACCACTTGTGACCGGCTTGGAGTCTGACACAGCGCCAGCAACTCTAACCCTGTGGGTTCTGTCCTTAAGCCAGTTTGCAACCCATCTTGTGACATATGGGTTTACATTTAAGCTGGTAAGTTTTTCTACAATACCCGAGTGGGGTATTGTGTAAGCCTTTGCAAGGTCAAGGTAGGCTGTATGGACTGCCTTTCCTCATCAATGGCCTTGGTGACTGTTTCGAAGAAGTCAACCAAGTTCAAAAGGCATGATCTTCCCTTGACAAAGCCAAACTGGGTCGGGTCCAATGTCTGCAAGTCCCCTATATCTTTGTTTATGAGCTGCATTATGATCCTCTCCATAGCTTTGCAGACTAGACTTGTTAAGCTTATCGGGCGGTAATTACCAGGGTCCGTAGAGGAGCCGCCTTTGTGGAGTGGGACCACAGTTGCCGTACGCCACTCCTTGGGCACGTATCCTGTGGTAAGGCTGAGATTAAACAGCTGTCTTATGTGGGTTTAATTCCTCATTTAGCTCGTGTAGCACACAGCCGGGGACACCATCCGGTCCCATTGATGCTGTGTTTTAGTTTTAGAGAGCAGCTTTCACCTGCGCATTTGAGATGTCCGGGAGGCTACACTCTGCTGGGATAGTTATCTCTCCTTTAGGGGAGAGGGGTGAAGTTTGCACTGAACCTGTCTGCCAGTATGTTGGCAATGTCTGTGGGTTCAGTGATTTTTGTATCATTTTGGACTAATTCTGAGCATATCTGGGAGTTTCCACCCAGGTTACTAACATAGCTGAAAAAGGCCTTATGATTGTCCTTTGAATCCATGGCAATTTTTCTCTCAAAATTGGCCTTAGTTGATTTTATGAGTGCTCGTATTTTTTACTAATAATGATCAGGGTGACTTCCCTTTTATGGATTTTGTTCTATCATGTAATAGCTTTCTCCTCTTATTGTAAAGTTTGTTAATGGCTGGGGTCCACCAGACTGGGCGTTTGCCCTTTGTGGAAAGAGTCTTGGTTTTATTTGGGATTTCCTGATCCATGCAGTCCTGGAGGTGTTCATAGAAGGCATTTGTAAGGGCTTCCGCAGCTTGGGTTGTGGTTTCCTCTGGCTCAGGGGCCTTGAAGGATACCACACCAGTCTTGAGTAGTGTGAAGTTTGCTTTAGAGAAGTTCTTCACTATGGTCTTTTTTGTTTGGTGTGGGGGCGGGATGTGGATTTCCAGTGAGATTAGTTTATGATCAGATCTCACCAATGAGGGATATACTTCGGTGTGGCATTTTGTCCCCATGTTTGTGACAATGAGATCTAGTATATTTTCTCCTCTCGTGGGAACAGTGACTAGCTGTTCCATGGCATTTGAATTTATGAACTCCAGGAACCGTTGGGCTAGAAAGTTAGGGCTTGAGTAATGTTCCCAGTCTATATTCGGTAGTTGAAGTCACCCAATATGATGGTGTTTGGAGATACATTTAAACCCTCCAGTGTCTTCAGGAAGGCTGTGTGGGGTTCCTGAGTTTGAGAGGGTGGCCTGTAGCATGCTACAATTTGTAGAGCAGTTTTGCCTATGGTTAGTTGCACCTGGATGGTTTCCGAGCTTCTGCGTTGCCACCAACCTGGAGGTGTGGGTATCCTTTATGAATATGGATACACCCCTCCTTTTGTGGTGTGGTCCGGGTTTTGGGGCGGAACGCATGATATGAGGTAAAACCTAATAGTGCCGGGTGCTCTCAGGAGCCTTGAACCAGGTTTCAGTTACAGCACAGACATCGATGTTCTCCATACTGAGAAGGGCCTCGAGTCGTGCATTTTGAGATTTAGACTTCTGGCATTGAGCAGCATTACCCTCAGTTTCTTCCCATTTTGTTTTCTAGGGTGGTAGGTTTAGAATTTGAGCCTTGCCTAAAAAGGCACTATGGGGGTGGCAAGAGCCTTAGCCAATATCCGGAATCCCAGGGGTGACAGGTGCAAGCCGTCCCTTGCGAAGCAGCGTGGCTTGTCAAGCATGTCATCCCAGGCAGACAGACACTGGATCCCCTTTGAATGACACCAGACATTAAGCCAATTGTTAAAGCTGATCATCTTGTCTCTATATTGTGGCATCATTCTTGGTGAAGGAAGGATACTGCTCAGGGTTAGGGTCATACCTGCCTGGGCTACATAATCAGAGAGCTCCTCTGTCTCTTCATTTAGTCCAGGGAGGTACGTCTCAGGTCGTTCACACCAGCATGGACAATGACTGTGTTGGGCCGTTTTGGGCCATTTCCTATCTCTTTCTAACCCCCTGCTTTAAAGCCAGCTTTAGCGCACTTTTGCGCTTTTAATTTAAAGTTTGTCCTGTTTTTTGCATTTACCTGTTGAGGCTACACACTCAAGTACGCTAGCCTGTGTCACATATTTACTGCATTTTCCTGCTATTTGTTGAAAAAAGAAAAACAAAAACAAAAAAAATTATCCTTGTTTCCCGTCTTTCCTAACCTAGAGTAGTCCAAATACAGGCTTTGCTGTATTCTGGACTTTTGGAAAGTTCCTGTGTTGCCATTTCCTTTCTTGGATTAAGGGAGGCTTCTTTGTTCACCAGTGGCAGTGGGGAGCTTAGAGCAGCCTATCTATCCCTGGAGGAGTGTACCCAGCACAAGAATCTGGTAGTCTATTGGCCATTTTGGGCCACTTTCTAGCTCTTTCAAATCCCCCTGTATAAAACCCGCTTTGGTGAGGTTTTTGCACTTGTTACTACTCAGCCAAGCTCCTCGTGGTCCTGCAGAGTGGTGCTAGCAGCAGAGAGGCTAAAGAGCGACTGCTAACCAAAAGTGTTTTTTCCTGCTACTACCTGGGCGACTGTCAGATCTAGCTAAACTGCAAATATTTCTGCTTCTTGAACTGTTTTAAACTGTCTAAAGTTGTTTTTGCACCTGCACTTTTAAAGTTTGTCCTGTTTGTTGCATTTACTTGTTGAGGCTACACACTCAAGTGCGCTAGCCTGTGTTATATTTATTGCAATTTCCTGCTGTTTGTTGCAAAAAAAAAAAAAAAAAAGTTATCCTTGTTTCCCATCTTTCCTGACCTAGAGTAGTCCAAATACAGGCTTTGCTGTATTCTGGACTTTTGGAAAGTTCCTGTGTTGTCCATTTCCTTTCTTGGCTAGAGGGAGGCTTCTTTGTTCACCAGTGGCAGTGGGGAGCTTGGAGCAGGCTATCTGTCCCTGGAGGAGTGTTCCCAGCACAGGAATCTGGTAGTCTGTTGGCTGTTTTGGGCCAATTTCTAGCTCTTTCAAGTCCGCCTGTATAAAACCCGCTGTAGCGCGGCTTTGCGTGCTTTTGTGCATAGCGCTTCATCGAGCAGCGCCGCTTATTTGGGTTTGAGCCTTGGAACTGATCTAGTTCTCATAATAAACACCCTATTCCTATGCTAAAGCCTAGCACTTGCTCACTAAAGCAATTAAGTCAGCACTAAAAAATTAAAAGCACTACACCCTCACAAACTCCCCTTGAGTAACTTGTTACCCATTGGCCCTTTTTTTCAATTATAAAGGAATTCCCAATACTATTCTAGCATGTCCAAAGGTCAGTTGTCAATCTCCTCTCCGGTCCAGCTGGTGAACCTGGGAATCTTGAGGCAATGTTACAACTGCCTAATGTACACAGACAACCCTCTCCTCCTCCCAACAAATTCCAACACATGTGAGAGATGCAACCATATAGCCAAACTGGAGGCTAAGCTCTCTCAACTCAGTACTGGCGTAACCAGTCAGGAGGAGAAGGAAACCACACTCACTACAATTCCAGTCTCACATAGACCTACCACGACAGCAAACCAAACACATAAACACACAAAAACATACTTGGAGGCTCTAAATAAAAATCTGCCTAAGCAGCAGAGACCTCCAAAGCAGACACCCAAGCAACCGCTACCCCAAAACAAAACACATGCAACATATAGCTCACAAAGCCAGTGTGCCGAACAGTCACAGCCCTTAAGGCTAAACAACACACCTGATACACTTGTAATAGATGACTCTATCATCAGGCACACTGACGTCCCGCTCACCAGGCTGAACAAGGTCACGGTGAGCTGCCTATCGGGTGCTAGGATCCGCCACATAACACAAGCACTCAGGTCACTCCAAGGCAAGTACAAATATGACTCTGTCATTGTCCATGCTGGTGTGAATGACCTGAGACGTACCTCCCTGGACTACATGAAAAGAGACCTAGAGGAGCTCTCTGGGCATGTAGCCCAGGCCGGTATGACCCTGACCTTGAGTAGCATCTTACCCTCACCAAGAATGATGCCACAGTATGAAGACAAGATTATCAATTTCAACAATTGGCTTAAGTATTGGTGTCATTCAAAGGGGATCCAATGCCTGTCAGCCTGGGATGACATGCTCGACAAGCCACGATGCTTCGCTAGGGACGGCTTGCACCTGTCACCCCTGGGCTTTCGGATATTGGCAAAGGCTCTTGCTACCCCCATAGTGCCTTTTTTAGGCAAGGCTCAAAAGACAAACCCACCTCCATAGGTATCACAAGGGATAAGAAACTAAGAGTAATGCTACTCAACGCCAGAAGTCTAAACCTCAAGATGCACGCACTTGAAACTCTCCTTAGCATGGAGAACAACGATATCTGTGCAATAACAGAAACCTGGTTCAAGGTTCTCGATAGCACCCCAGCACTACCAGGTTATACCTCATACCATGCTTTTCGGCCCCAAAACTTGGACCGAACCACAAAAGGAGGGGGAGTATCAATATTCGTCAAAGATACCCACACCTCCAGGTTGGTGGCACAGCACGAAGCATCAGAAACTGTCCATGTGCAACTAACAGTGGGTAAAACTGCCTTCCAGTTTATAGCCTGCTACAGACCAGACCACCCTCCCAAACCCAGGAACCCCACTCGGCCTTCCTGAGAACACTGGAAAATATGAAGGTCTCTCCAAACACCATTATATTGGGTGACTTCAACTACCCAACCATAGACTGGGAGCATTACTCTAGCTCCAACACCCTAGCCCAAAGGTTCCTAGAATTTATAAACTCAATGCTATGGAACAACTTGTTACCACTCCCACAAGAGGGGAAAACATACTGGACTTGATCATCACCAACATGGGGACTCTATGCTCCAGACCAGAAGTGTATCCCTCACTGGTAAGATCAGACCATAAACTAATCTCACTGGATATTCACATCCCGACCCCCCCCCATGCCCAGAAAACCACAGTGAAGAACTTCTCTAAAGCAAATTTCACACTCCTCAAAACCGAGGTGGAATCCTTCAAAGCCCCCGGGCCTCTGGATAATATGGCCCAGACCACAAAATCCTTTATAAACGCATTCTATGAACACCTTCAGGAATGCATGGATCATGCAATCCCAAATAAAACCAAGACCCAATCCTCCAAAGGCAGACGTCCTGTCTGGTGGACCCCAGCCATAAACAAACTATACAATAGAAGGAGGAAGCTACTACATGACAGAGCAAAATCCCAAAAAGGGAAGGCATCTCTGATCAGTATTAGCAAAAAACTACGGGCACTCATAAAATCGTCTAAGGCCAGCTTCGAGAAAAATTGCACAGGACACTAAGGATAATCACAAGGCTTTCTTTAGTTATGTTAGGAACCTGGGTGGGAATTCCCAGATATGCTCAGAATTAGTCCAAAATGACAAAAAATACACCGAACCCACAGACATTGCCAACATCCTAGCTGACAGGTTCAGCGCAAACTCCCACCAAAAGAGCTAATATCTATCCCAGCAGAGTGCTGCCCCCATGACATCTCAGATGCTCAGGTAAGAGCTGCCCTCTCCAAAGCAAGAAACACAGCATCAATGGGACCAGACGGTGTCCCGGGCTGCGTCCTACATGAACTCCAAGAAGAGCTAAACCCAAACCTAAAACTACTGTTCAATCTCAGCCTTACTACAGGATATGTACCCAATGAGTGGCGTACAGCAACAGTGGTTCCTCTCCACAAAGGTGGTGCCTCAACGGATCCTGGAAACTATCGCCCCATAAGTCTCACTAGCTTGGTCTGCAAAGCTATGGAAAGGATCATCGTGGACCTTATAAATAAAGATATTGGGGACCTACAGACACTGGATCCTACCCAGTTCGGCTTTAAGGGCAGATCCTGCCTCTTAAACCTGGTCAATTTCTTTGAAACGGTCACCAAGGCCATTGACAAGGGGAAGGTGGTCCACACAGCCTACCTGGACCTCGCAAAAGCCTTCGATACAATACCCCACTCGGGCATTATAGATAAGCTCACCAGCTTAAATATAAACCCCTATGTCACTAGATGGGTTGCAAACTGGCTCAAGGACAGAACCCACATGGTTAGAATAGCTGGAGCCATGTCAGACTCCAAACCAGTTACAAGTGGCGTCCCACAAGGCTCAATCTTGGGACCTCTCTTGTTCGGTATATATTTCTCGGAGGTACAGGCCAACATGGAAGGACTGTGGCTGACCAAGTTCTCAGATGACTGCAAACTGGGCACTATAATAGACTCTCCAGCTGACACAAGCATCCTCCAAAAGGGCCTCATAGAAACAGACAACTGTTGCCAGAGCCATGGCCTCAAGCTAAACGCCAAAAAGTGTATAGTCATCCCCTTTGGCAAAAACAAAGTGCCCACAAATTACCACATAGGTGGTAATCCATTAAGTACAGAAGAAGTAATTAGGGACCTGGGGACCCAAGTTGATAGCAATCTCTCATTTGACAACCACGTGGCCAAAGTGGTTAGAAAAACATTTTATATAGCCCACCTAATCATGAAGGGATTCGCATCCAGATCAGGGGAGGTCATCGTGCCTTTTTACTCATCCCTCATCAGGCCCATAATTGAGTACAATGCCCCTTTTGGGATGTACCTTACCAGACACCTGCAGCAACTGGAAAGACCCCAAAAGTACCTCACCAAGAGGATCAAGGGGCTCAAACAGATGCCCTATGCTGCCCGGTTAAAGAAACTCCAGCTCTACTCAGTGGCATACCGCCTGCTCAGAGGCGATCTGTGCTGGACTTATAAAGCCATGTCCAACCCGGAATTAATGGACATGCTGCACCTCAGAAAATCCAAATCCCATCGAGCTACGCTCGAGGGACTTAAACCTCAGCACTGAAATAAATAGGACATGCTGGAGGGACAGATTCATAACCCAAAGGCTCCCTTCACTCTGGAATAAAATCCCAGTCCAGGTTAGGCAGAGTCCCTCATTGACTCTCTTCAAGAGGAATCTTGATGAGTGGATGGGAGATCGTAGGTTTACCCCGGGTATCACTTCTGTGTCACTGTTAGACAGAAGCGCAGTATACTAACCTCGAAAAAGGGCATAGCAAAATTAATTTAAAATGGGTGGCGAAAGCCATACACACTCTGGCTAGGCTTATAAATGCCCTAGGGCAGATAGCCTAGTATGAACCTATGAAAGTGTACTACAAGTTAAGAAATGTGTACACTCTGTGAGAAGTGAGGTTTATGGGACATGAACACCATCCTGCTTGTAAGAGTGCAATCCCAATTGCTCTACTTTTGTACCAGCAAGGCAACCAAAAAGTCTTGAACACTACAGAAACAAGAAATATCACATCTGGTGGTATATGAACCAACGGTTGACCATTTTTGCAGACTTTATAATGTATTACAGAAATGCTGGTCAGTGGGGGATCTGAAACCCTTTGGTATACTCCGAGATTGCTTGGGGTAGTTTAGAAATCGATGGATAGTATGCAGTAGCTGGAGTGCAAGGAGTGATTGGTGGCATCAGTGGTATGAAGGTACAGCTAACAAGAATGGTAATCTGCACCACTGTGCTGTGTTCATCTTTCACAGTTCTGTCAGAAGTACAGGTATGCTGTGCCCAAAACACTAGATCAGTCCGCTATGCCATTTTTGGGTTTCTACTGTACTGCTTTGACGCTTCCTTGGGTGGAAAGTTGGCATGCATGATTTATTCATTCATATTTGATTACCAGGGTAGTACACTGATCAGATCTGTATCTGTATCACGTAGTCGAAATTCTGTAAGTTCGAACACCGTATGTTTGAACCTAAATGTTCGAACTTAGAGAATTTTGAATACGTAAAAAAAAAAATAAATACAACAAAAAAGAAAAAGGGTTGTAAGCAGGGGGGGGACAAGCCCCCATCACCCCCCCCCAACTCAGAGACCACACTACAATGCGGTAAAGGGAATTTTCCCTTTATTGCATTGTAGCACGGCCCCAGAGTTGGTATATTTAAAGAGCGGGGGGTGCAGGGGGCTTGCCCCCCTGCTTACAGCTGTCGGGACGTTGTTCCTGTTTATTATTATTATTATTATTATTATTATTATATATATATATATTTTTTTTTTTTTTTGAGTTTGAAGTATGACCACTTCGAACATATGGTCTCGGCCATATCATGTTCGAAGTTGTCATACTTTGACTGTGTGATATAGACCCCACTGATCAATACTGACAAAATGAAGGGAAAACAGTTGGAAATAAGGAGTCCGAAGTATGTACTATTGACATGGTTTAGTATGCTTTGGTGATTTATGGAAGTTATTGTTGGGGGAATATTTCTTTCATACTGGAAAGCAATATCTACGTAGCAAAAAAGTAAATAGTTATGTACCCCTACTTTAGACTCTCACTAGCACCATTAAAAGCAGAATTATACCAGCTGTGTCATGCAGATCCTGGTATTAGCTGAAGAAAAAAATGTTCAGAGTGATTTAGAAAATGTTATGCTCTTATCTTGGGCTAAAATGTAGAATGGAGGTTGTGATAAGTGTGACATGGGCTTTAGGGTTAAGTAGCAGGAAGATGGGGCTGAAGATTCATGCCTCGCTACAATAATCTGATTTTAAAGTTCTGAAAGTAAGCAAGCAGCTACATTTTGTATACCAAAAGCAGCAGCAAATGATTTTCAGAAACAAAACTGCTTGCTTTAAGAACACATCCAGCCATATACTATAAAGTTTCTTTACATATTGATCTTGTATGTGGCACTAACTTTTTATATTGCTTAAGTGGCTGGTGTCTTTTGCATACTAGATGTTGCACTTCAGAATGACTGGATGAGGGCTACCACTCATTATGTATGTTGGGTTTGCACGAGTAGCTAATTTTCAAGTTACTGTAGTGCCTTCATATTTGGAACATACCTCTCTATATCGGTGGAACAATTCTGGAGAAAGCAAAAAAAAAAAAAAAAAGCAGACATTTTATGAGAAACAGAAGAAAAATATGATGCAAAAATCTGAACAGTTGAGAGGTGCTTGTGACCATTAATTTAAACTTCTCAAACCTAGCCAGGTAGGCTTCCATCAGCTTTCTAGTATCATTTAGGACTGGTGATCCCCATCTGATTAAATTCCTACACACACAAAAACATGGTGAGAATGATGGATAGAAAGGTAATTAGTTTGATAACTAGCAAAATGTTGCTGGGGGTGGGGTTTGGAATAAAGTAGATGGAAAGGTGGAGCTGCCCTTCATTTATTGTTCAAATAATTTTTTGTACCTTTGAACGCCAGTTTAGTTGGCTGTCTGAAGTTGTGATTTTCAATCATTAAATGCGTCAAAATTAAGGTCTTATGAATAGTTTTTCAAGAAAGTAAATTTGCCTTTGAGTACAAATTTGGTTTCAATAGAGGATTAATATAGAGGACCTTTATAGCTGTTATGATGTAATAAAGGCTTCGGCAATCCCCAGACTTACGGCATGTTCTAATGTTACAATGGTGTGAGCTCAGAAAGGGTGTCCAAACGTTGTGCTGTAGGCCAAGCATGAGCCATCTGTTCCTTGGCTGTGCATTTTAGGCAAATGTCCATTGAGGGGGTGGGTCATGAGAGAATAGGTACCTCTGTACCTAGGCCTGAGTTTGCTTTTGCTGCCAGTTCACTTAACAGTGCAAGGTATATGGTTCCTGTTCTCAGCTTAATTATAGATTTTTTTTGTTTTGTAGCAATAAAAGAAAAGCTTGTTAGCATTAGAATTTCCACCCCCAGCTATAGGATTTTTTTATTTTTTGTATTTTTTCCCAAAATGTTTTTATTCATTGTATAACACAATAACATTGAGTATAGTAACAAGATAAAAAAAATGAACTGTATACAATGCCCTTAACTAAAAAAGCAATATACATAGAACAGTTAATATTTCTTTAACTGATTTTTGTCCAAGCAATTAAATGATGGTTGTGTTTAGTACTTGCTTTTATAGTAGCAATCTCATTCTTACAAATGTATTTCACAAGATTATGAATAAACTCCGCTTTAAATACAGGAGTAGATTGGGATTTCCAATTTTTAATTTTCCTTGTTATAGAAAGGATAGACCATAGTAAAAATGTTTGTTTATTAGGAATGAAGATAAGGGAGTCTGAAATCGTGCAGTTGTCATTCCATAGAGCTTTACAAAGATATTTAAAGTCTAACCAAAATGGGGAAATTTATTTTATAGTTAACCATATGTATCCAGTAATAGTGGGGTGTCCATCTCCAGCATTTCATTTCATCTTTCTTGTTCATTTATTGCTAGTCTGTGTGGAGTGAAAAAAAAAATCTATGTAAAAATTTCCATGTGTATACACACCAGAACAGGGAAGATGTGGATTCCTTCACCGACTGTAAACAAAGTTGTTTTTTTTTTTTTTTTCTCTCTCTCTGAGAATACTTGATGTTCTTCGTGTTTCACTGTTGCAGTCGTCATCACATTTGGGTTATCTGCCTGCAGGTAGCCTGCAGTCTGCCTGAATGTAGGTGTCTTGGATTTCTGTGTCGGATGCTGTCGCTTCTTCCATGACATCAGGTAGTCAGGGGTATAAAACGTGCAGTTACGCCATTGCTTCAGTCTTTCTTTCTGTGCAGTGCCCAAAGCAGAAGCAGTTAGCAAGTGCTGGTTGGCTGACTCCTGAAATTTTCGTTTTTCAAGTTTCAGACCTGAAGTCTTCTAAGATAAGTACCCCATTGGGGATCCTTTTTTCTTGCTCTAACTGATGTCAGAAAAAAATAATTGTCTTGCCTGTGGAAAGCAAATACCTCACAGAGATTTTCATTCTTACTGTGTCAGCTGTTTAGGCCCAGACCATGACATCACTCGCTGTCTGTTTTGTGCCTTGTTCAACACCCAAACTATTCGTTGTCGGGTAATTATTGTTGCTAAATTCTTTCGCTCTTGAGCGCCATACTCCGAAATGGCTTCGATAAGCCATCAACTACTGATCTTCCGAAAAAATAAGGTTGAAGATAGAGACAAACCGCATAGGTCCAAAACTGCCGATGATGCTACCGTTAAGCTAGTCACCCTTCCGCCAGTACTCAGGTGCTTTCGCAGCCCCTGATACCTGCTTCTACAGATTCACAGGCCTTTACTGAGACCCATTCGGAGTCCAGTATGCCGCAAGATGCTTCTTCGATGGAACCTGCGGATGTCTCTACCTTGGATGGGTCTGGAGCTGCTGTGCAGGCACCAGCTGCTGAGGGTGTATTCAGGCCTTCCGATTTTCATATTAAACAAACTACTTTGTTTCAAACCAAAAATACTGAATTTCTCAGGCCTAAAGTTCACCCTATGCCTAGGAAACCGACCAAAGCGCATTCTCAGGCTCCCATGCCACAAAAAACAAATGCTTAGAATGGCTGAAGACCTTATTACCTTAATTAGGAGAAGTCCACCTTCCCCCTCTAAGAGACCAAGAACTGATTTTCCTTCTTATTCTTCTGATCAGGAATCTGATATCTATGTTCCTTCTGATTACCAGGACATAACCCATTATCTACCTGTGAGGATTCTGATGCAGAGGATTCCATTCCCTCTGCTTCCCCTCCAGAAGATTTTTCTTTTGGTGAAACCCTGCATACTCTTGGAGAGCATTTCCGTTGGGAGAGCCAGGACTGCTCTGAGTCCAAAAGAGATGCTGGGCATTTTTAAACTTTCCTCAGCACAGGCTTCTAGCTATCCCTCCTGTTCTGGAAATTGTAGATTAAATTTTCCTGGAATCCAGCCTTACCCCTGATACTTTGCCACCAGGAAACCTAACGGGTACTATAGAATACCCGACTCCCACAAATTCCTTTTTAGGAATCCTACTGCAGATCCAGAGACCATTTCCCAAGGGACTAAAGGCATTAAGGCTACAGCTGCCAATCATCCTACCCCTTCAGACAGGGATTCTAAGGCTTTAGACAGATGGGGTAAGAAGGTATACACCTCTGCTACTCTGGCCATTAGGGCTTGAAATTGCCAGTTTCATATGTTAAAGTTGTTGTGTCTTTCGGCTTTTCCCGTTTAGGGGTCGCCACAGCGGAACTCCGGTCTGCTAATTATTGGCAGTAGATTTTTATGTGCCGAGTTGCCAGCCCTGATGCACAACCTTCAACGAAGGTACGCCTATCCATGCATGTCTCCACACACAAGCCGCTGTAGCTGAGAATCAAACAGGACAACGTCTATCTGTGAGGCGACAACTCTACCGAAGCACCACCACCGCAGTACTAGTTCATATGTTAAAGTATCAGCAACATATTTATGCAGCTAATTAAACAGAAAATGGTGTTGATTCCTGACTGTGCTAACACAAAGATTTACAAGTTAATGCATTCTGCTACCCAAGTTGGTAAACGTACTTCACAATGTGGGTTTGCCTTAGAAGCATCTTGCAGGGCTGCTGTCACTGGGTCTGTTCTTAGAAGGCATGTTTGGCTTAAGGAACAAACCTTGCCAGATCATGTCAAAGCAAAATTACTGGATGCACCATTAAACCAAGAGCTTCTGTTTGACAGTAAAGCAGAAGTCCTCAAAAGGAGACCACCAAGACTTCAGTCTAAGGTTATGCACAGATCTAAACAATGGAGTGCTCCCACATCCAAAACGGGGAGTAGTAAACCACCATCCTATGGTAAAATTGCACAATGAATTATCTTTAACTCTCTTCCAAGCTTTGCCCAAGTACTTGTACTCGTAGGAGGGAAACTTGCCCTGCATGCAAAAAACTGGGAATACAGTACCAAAGACAGATGGGTCTTAAAACATTGTTTCCCAAGGATACAGATTCCAATTTCACTCACTCCCAACCCTAAGTGGATGGCCAGACCTACCCCCAAACCAGTGGACAGAGGCCCAAAAGAAAGTACTTTCTCTCCTCAGTGTCGAGGCTATTCAACCTGTCCCAGCAGAACAAAGGGGACAAGGTGTTTATTCCAGACTGATGTTCATCGTGTTTCACTGCTGCAATCATTACACTTGGGTTATCCTGCTGTCAGGCGGTCCCGCAGTCGGCCAGAGTTCCAAAGTCTTGGTCCGGCGTCGGTTGCTGTCGCCTCCTCCCTGACGTCAGTGCGTCGGGGGTATATAAGAAGCAGCTGATGCCATTTTCTTCAGTCTTTCTTGCCTCGCGGTGCCCGAAGCAAAAGCAGTTCGCAAGTGCCGGTCGGCCGACTCCTGAGATATCAAATTCGATTTTCAGAACCGAAGTCTTCAATAAAGCTAAGTACCCCATTGGGGAAACTTTTTCTTGCCTCAGACCGATGTCAGTAAAAGTTAATTGCATTTCTTGTGGGAAGCAAATGCCTCATAAGGATTTTCATTCTTACTGTATTCCATTCCTAGGCCCAGACCACAACGTCACTAGTTGTCGGTTTTGTGCTAGGTTTAACAAGCGCACTATTAAACGTCTGTTTGATTTTGCTCGCCATTATTTTGGCCAAAGGTTCAATTATACCATGCCGTCGGAACAACAGACAACTGGAATACACAAAAAATGCAAAGACAAAGATAAGGACAGATATCAGAGGTCCAAAACTGACTATGAAGCCTCTTCTAGGCCAGTTGCCGGTTCTCAGTGAGGCGCTTTCGCAGCTCCTGACACCCGCTACCTCAGAGCCACATGCTGCCTCTGACTCCCACGTGGAGATTTCTAGGCCTCTGGTAACTCAAGGTATTAGGCCTACGGAAATTAACCCCTCAGATGGGTCCGGAGCCGCTGAGCAGGCATCGGCTTCTGAGGGTGTTTTCAGACCTTCACAGCTTACCATCAAAACAACAGCCAAGTCTAAAACTCCATTAAAGACAAAGAAACAAGTACAGCATTCACCTGGACAGGCATCCATGCCTAAAAAAACAGATGCTCAAAATGGCCGAAGACCTAATTACTCTGATCAGGGGTTACCATCCTCCTGATAAAAGGCATACGCAGGATACAGATTATGATTCCTCTGACCAGGTTTCCATTTCTTCTGATTCCTCTTCAAACCAGGGATACTCTTTACCCCCCCTATGAGGACTCTGATGCTGAAGAATCTATCCCTTCAGCCTCTCCTCCTGAGGATTACTCTTTTGGGGAAACTTTACATACCATGAGAGAGCATTTCCATTGGGAGAGCCAGGATTATTCAGAATCCAAGAAAAGGCTCAGAGATTTTCTTTTATTGTCTCAGCATAGGCCCCTTGCTATTCCACCTGTTAGATATTGTGGATGATGTGTTCTCTGAATCCAGTTTTCACCCCTGATTCTTTGCCCCCAGCACCAGTCAAGCCAGATAGGTACTACAGAGTCCCTGACTCTCACAAATTTCTTTATAAAAACCCTGCTGCTGACCCAGAAACTATTTCCCAGGGTCCCAAAGGGGTAAAGGCTTCCACTGCTAAAAATCCAGTTCCCTCTGACGGATTCAAGAGCATTAGATAGATGGGGGAAGAAAGTTTACACTTCTGCAACTTTAGCAGTAAGGGCTTTAAATTGCCAGTTCCACATGCTTAAATACCAACAATATTTAATGTCGTTGTTAAAACAGAAAATGCTTACAAGCTCAAAGTCCTGACTACAAAATATGGCAGGATTTATTGTATGCAGCTGAACAAGTGGGAAAACATACTCTGCAATGTGGTTTGAGGCTTCTTGTAGAGCCGCAGTTACAGGATCTGTGATTCGAAGGCATGCTTGGTTAAAAGAACAAGGTTTACCTGATCATGTTAAGGCAAAATTATTGGATGCTCCTTTACAGCATGATATCTTGTTTGGTGTCAAGGCAGAAGAGGTATTAAAGAAAATGGAGGATAAGGCAAAATCTATGCAAACAGTGAAGGATTTCTTACAGGTACAGCCACCTCGATTTAGCAGAAATTGGCCTTCTAAAAATTGGTCCTTTCCAGTGTCCGACAGACCATAAAGAGGCAGATACAGACTCCCAAGAGGCAGATCTCAGCCCCAAGGCTCTTACAGACCACGACAGTGGGGTGCTTCTATGCCAAAAGGAGGAGAAGACCAGTCACAACCGTATAGGAAACAGTCCCAATGACTTCCCCTTCACATGCCAAGCACTTACCTTTTGGCAGCTCCCTTAGGGGGAAAACCAGCTCTTTTTTCACAAAATTGGCATATAATCACCAAAGACAAATGGGTACTGGATATTGTGTTTCAAGGTTACAGGTTCCACTTTCACACTCTACCAAGGCCAAAAGGAATGCCAGACCGGCCACAAAATCAATGGGCAGAGTCACAAAAACAAATTACAGCCCTCATGGACATGAGAGCTATTCAAAAAGTGCCACAACAGGGACAAGGATTTTACTCAAGACTTTTCTTGGTCCCCAGAAAGGACAAGGCCTGGAGACCCATACTGGACCTATCTACTCTAAATACTTAACTGGATGTTCTGAATTTCAAAATTTTGACACTTCAGCAACTTCTTCCCATGCTGGGCAAGAAGGCTTGGCTTGTTACTTTGGACCTCAGAGGCATACCTGCATGTCCCAGTCAGACAAATTGCAGAAGATACCTCCAGATTCATAGCTGGCACGATGCATTGCCAATTCTCTGCACTGCCCTTTGGCTTATCTACTGCACCCAGGGTCTAAAATGCCTGGCACCAGTAATTTCATTTTACAGACAAAAAGGAATTCAAATATATCCCTACTTGGACGACCGTCTTATTCAAGCAGAGAGCAAGCATCTGGCATTTTAAAAAGATTGCTCATTTGCCTAGGGTGGTACACAGTAAACAAAAATAAGTCAAAACTAGTGCCCTCACAAGCGATAATATTCCTGGTTGCCAGCTTAAATACAATGGCCCAGATGGCTTATCTCCCGCCAGACAGACAAAGGCTAACTGACTCAGTACTTTCAATTGATGGCAACAAAAACCCAACTCCCTGCAAGAAAAATTCTGCAGGCCTTGGGGTTCATGGCGTCCTGCATACTACTAATACCATATGCCAGACTGCATATGAGGAAATTACAGTGGTACCTAAAAAGTGTTTGGACTCAACACGGTCACAGTTTGGAAACAGTAATACAACTTATTCCCTGCCTACAACAGGAGTTTAGATGGTAGGCACAGGCATGTCACCACAACAAGGGACAGCCTTTCACTTTACCCACAGCCAGGCAGACACTAACAAGAGATGCTTCGGATTACGCCTAGGAAGCACACATGGCAGGAAAATGTATTCAGGGCAAGTGGGCCGCAGACCAAATGCATCTTCATATCAATCAAAAAGAGATGCTAGCTGTACAAAATGCCCTAACTGCTTTCAAGGACCTTCTGCATCTAGGACAACTATTACTAAAGACAGACAACACCACAGTTATGTGGTACATAAACAAGCAAGGGGGCACTCATTCCTATCCCCTCTGCAGACAAGTCATGACTTTGTGGAACACAGCACTGACCTATCAAGTTCATCTGCAAGCACAATTCCTGCCAGGAAAGAAAAATACTCTGGAAGACAACTTAAGCAGAAACATCATGGATCCTCATGAGTGGAAATTAAATCCACAAGTATTCAGCATGATAATACAAAAATGGGGGTGCCCAGACATCTTTTTGCCTCCCCCTTTAAACTGCCAACTACAGAAATTCTGCACAAGGACTTACCACACACAAGCATGGAAAGTGGATGCTCTCTCGTTTAGCTGGAAAACCCTAAAAGTTTATGCCTTCCCACCACTGCCTCTCCTTTCAAAGGTACTCCTAAAAGCCAGACAAAGGCCAAAAATGATCCTGATTGCCCCAGAATGGCCACGCCAGCACTGGTACCCAATTCTTAAAGAACTTGGCTCAAGGCCCAGCATGGATTTTACCTCAAATTCCTCATCTTCTGACTCAACAAAACAATCGGATCCTGCACAGCCAACTCAAAACCTTAAACCTGGCTGCATGGCAGATTACTTAGCCAAGCAGCCAACACCTCTCTCTAAAGCTGTTATGGATGTCATTTTGGAGGCCAGGAGGCCCAGCACCAGGAAATCTTATTCAGAAGTGGAAGAGATTCTGCGCCTGGAACTAGGCTCAAAGCTTTGACCCTCTTGTTCCAAATATTCCTCGGATATTACAATACTTAACTGAGATGCTGGACAAAGGCCTGTCCTTTTCATCCATTAAGATCCACGCCTCTGCCATCTCAGCTCATTACAACACGGATCCTCCTATTTTCTCTCATCCATTACTAAAACAGTACCTCAGAGGGGCTAAAAACATAAGACCGCCCCGGAGAGCACAAATACCAACTTGGGACCTCAACTTTGTCTTGGAAAAACTAACTTTACCTCCTTTTGAACCAGCCAATTCAGCAGAGTTAAAATATGCATCATGGAAAACTGCTCTGCTTCTGGCAATAACCTCAGCAAGAAGAGTCTCAGAGTTACAGGCACTAATGGCAGTGGAACCTTTCATAATTTTTCATCAGGACAGGGTTTCTTTAAGAACAAACCCTACATTTTATGCCAAAGGTGGTATCCAGTGTGGCTCTTGCCAAACTATTCACTTGCCAACATTTTATCCAAATCCCCAGAATAAAGGGGAGAGACTTCTGCACTCATTGGACATGCACAGGCAGTTATGCTTCTACTTGGACAAAACAAAAGTTTTCAGGAAAACTGAGCAATTGTTTGTAGCATATGCTGCAGGATCACAGGGAAAGCGGACCATTTCAAAGTGGATAGGACACTGTATCTGTTTTTGCTACACACAGCATGGAAAAACTGTACCTAGCAACATTAGGCCACATTCCACCAGGGCAACAGCCACTTCAACTGCCTACCTAGGAGTACCTACCAAGGATATTTTGGAAGCTGCAAGTTGAGTTCAGTGCATACCTTTACCAAGCATTACCACTTGCCTCTTTACTCTAAATCCAGAGCTGGCTTTGCCACTGCAGTGCTGCAGGGCCTCATAGCCACCCCGAATCATTTATAGACCCAGCCACCCAACCTCAGCTTTGGGATTCAACCCAAGTGTAATGACTGCAGCAGTGAAACACGATGAACATAGTACAGTTTTGTACCTACCATAAATGTAGATGTTCGAGTGTATTCACTGCTGCAGTCCAGGTTACCCTCCCTCCATCCCCACTTTCTTAGCTGGGACTTATCTATATCTTTTTACCCTATACAACCTATGTGGTGTATTTGTTTGTAACTGAAGGTATTGTTTTCATTTTTTATGTATGTTTTATTAGCAATATGTATTGCCTACCTGTTTGGAGGCACCTGACATCTGGGGCAAGAAAAACTGAAGAAAATGGCATCGGCTGCATCTTGTATACCCCTGGCGCACTGACATCCGGGAAGAAGCGACAGCAACCGCTGCCGGACCAAGACTTTGGAACTCTGGCCGACTGCGAAGTCCGCCTGACGGCAGGATAACCCAAGTGTAATGACTGCAGCAGTGAATACACTCTTAACATCTACATTTATGGTAGGTACAAAACTGTACTTTGTCAACAGTTGGTTCACTGTATGGTAATTGGCTGTCTGACTAAAACACTTGCTGTTAAGGATGGGGGAGGGTATTTGCTCTAGGGCTCTGTTCTGGGATCCCTGCTCTTTGTGCTCTTTGGTATATATATATATATATATATATATATATATATATATATATATATATATATATATATTTTTTTTTTTATTTAAAAGCAGATATTTGTCTAGGAACTATGGCTATCGGGGAACAGTAACTAACCAAGTTTGCTGACCATTGCAGACTGGGGTTGATTATTAAATATCGTTCTGGTATTGCAGTTCTCTAGCAAGGGCTGTACCAAGCAAATGTTTTGTATTACTTAAGGGATGACTGGAAATGCAGCATGGTTTTCTTTGGTAACTCTATCATCACTACTGCTTACTATGTAGAGAACATACCACTATAAAATTGACAGTCATCAGGGACTTTGGTATGTGTTGATACTGGCGAGTCCGTTGACCACCATGTTTCTGTGATAGTTAAAAATTCCTTCTAGCTTGGATAACTTGTACTTCATGGCATCTCCTCAACATCCAGAGAAAATGTAATTCCACTTAATGATGGCCCTGATAAAGGATGAGGAACGTATAATGCAACTTCCCTTCAGAATGTATCTTGCCAAGTACATAAACCAGCTTGAGAGCCTTCAGCGTTTCCTCGCCAAAAACATTTCCAGTGTCCGTACTCTTGGCTACTGTGAAAGACTAAAACGCCTTGTACCTCTATTGACTCCTGAAGGGTGGAATCTCCTTAGCCTACCAGGCTGTGAATAACCCAGTATTCTTTGAACTCCTTCATCTAAATAGATCCAGTGATAAAAAAACAAAACAAATGCCCACAGACCTAAACTCGTCAACCCCAGGTGGCTTGACAGATACCTAACCCAACACATCCTTAACCCACAATTTATGGAATAGGCTGTCCCTGCCTGTCAAGCTTGATGGTCTAAGTGGACTAAGCATTTTAAGACCAAACACCTGGAGATTTGAGTGGGGAGGAGGTTGTATATATAACAAATTATTTTATTTATTTTTGCACTTGAACTACTGTTAATAGTTCCACTGCTGTTTGTAGATCAACTTAAACTGTAGAAGATGGGTTTCTTTCTGCAGTCTCAGGCTTAAGGGATTTGTTTTTTGGCTGCAGTGTTCCATTGCAAGTGTTGCAGCTGATATAGTGGTAAATGGGCACAAAGCTGACCGCTCAATGATGCGTACTTTAACTTGTCTTGTGTTCTTGTTTATTTATTTTGAGCTTGGAAATGGAATATTTTAACACTGATTTGATTGAAAAACGTAGAAAAATCTCTGCATGCAGCTGTTTTCCTTTCACTTCAATTGGTAATGTGCCATGCTTTGTTTTTGTTCATCTGTTTTTTTGCATTGGGAAGCAAGACACTGAAGTAAGGAGACTTGTGAACTAGGCAGTGCTTGCCTGCCAGTGCTGTCTTTCTTTATGCTTACTCAGTTGTGAACCGCACCATTGAGAGCTGCTGCTGAACTTTTCTCACAGATGATGTGCGAGTGGTACGTGCATATGTAGGCAAAAGTCTGAATTGTTAACTAACCTATTATCTCATTTTTGGTTTACCTAGAAACCAGTGTTGTCACTGAAGGTCAGGCATTGTCAGGTTGTCTGTTGCAGTGTTGCTGTTGAATGCATAACAAGTCTCACCATTTTTTATTCACCAAATAATGATAAATGTACATCATCACCAAATGATAAATGTTGGTGTATGTATAACTTGGTGTTAATTTACAAGCTCTAGCAAAAACAGAAGCATTTTTCATTAATATGACGACTAGTTTTATCAGTTTTATCAGATGTGATAGATTCTGTTTTGCATTAAGTATTTGCAGTTGCATGTTGAGTATAGTTCCCAAACAGATGCATAGCAAGATTTGTTCAACACCAGATTGTGCAAGTACTTTGAGAAAGGTATGGAGGTGTATGTCAACCTCTACCCTCTGCATGCCTTTCCTAACTAAATAGTCCTACAATATATTGTCCATAATTTGCATTCCATACCACAAAATGCATGTAACTGTAACATTAATTCACATTTCCCTCATTGTGCGTGTGCATACACACACCTCATGTATTTTCCAAATATACTTGGAATTCATCACCTGTACACTGTTCTTATTATGTTTTTGTATGCATTTCTACCATAGTACCAAAGGAAACTATTCGTGAATACCAGGAGAACATGCTAACCACACTAAAGCAGTACCCAGAGGGGAAATGTGAACTCTGAAATAGACAAGAAACAGCTCTAATTAATGAGGTTGTGAGGATGTGTTGTGAGGGTACAGCAGTATATGAGCCTTGGTGGTGACACAGGGGCTGTGAGGGACTGTAACAGGTACACAAGGATCCCTACCACATAAGTGGGGATGTTTCCCTTTCAGCATCTTTGTACATCATATGACGCTGTCAGCATTGCACATCAGTGAGAGGTAGGGCTTAAAGCCATGTCAAAAAGTATAAGGCTTCTTCCCATCCATTACAAAGAGGTTTCCCAATCCTGTTTTCAACCCATAAAGTCAGCCCCACTTTGGGGATCGGAGGTTTGCTTCTCAACCCTGCTATGGTGGCTGTACCCGGATGGTGCAATACAGTGGAGGCAAGGCTTGAGATACAGCAGTAACCAAGTAAAAAAAAGTTCATTTGTACCACAAGGGGCATAAAAATAATTAAGGCTGTTGCATAAATGCTTCTTGGTGGAGTCTAGGACATGCCTTTAAATTTACAGCACACCATATACCTCTGTCACTGTCTAGCTGATGCCAGCATTACAGTGAGCCAAACTGCACACCCCACCATGGACAAGTCTGCTTTGACCACTTACTTTCGTCTTTACTCATTGGCTACTGGTTGTACCCACATCCATAGTCTGTCCCAGGTTATGTGGGTCACAGTCAGGGCTTACAACCCCTGTGCACCCCAGGGCCCATTTTTTTTATTTAATGTTCTGTTTACCCAGTCTATTCACCTTCGTCCTCGTGCATCTTATTTTCAGTAAAGGTTTTTGCCATGCTTTGAGGAGCTGGCTACTTGGCTGTGCACTTGAAAGGCCAAATTTTTGAGTTGGACAGTACACAGTGCAGGCCTTGGGTGCCTGCAAGAGTGGTTGGCTCAGACAATATGTACATCTTGTGGTGACTGCTATTGAAATGAATGTCTGTGATTGTATCCTATTCATGGCAGCCCTATTCTGTTCTGTCATGAGACTGCTGCGGAATATAACCACTAGGTGCTATTTTCTTTTTGTTTCTAGAGGGATGGTATCTTACTTGTGCTGCTTTGTTTCCCCCACACGTTTAAGTCTGCCTTTTGTCTGCTTCCAGAGTATGGTTTGCGTGTTGTCTCAGCATTTGCATGCATTTTCCTTTGGTACATATGCATATACAGCTGATAAGAACATTGCACCAGGAAAATGTCACCTGTACAAGTCCAGAAAATACAAGGAGGAATGTGTATGATGAGAGAAATGTGCTTTAGTTATATCCATATGCATTTAGTGGTACGGACTGCAAATTGTGAAGTATTATTGGTAATGCTTCTGAGCAATGCTCAATTACCATCAACAGTGACATGACTGCATGGAAATATATTTTTTAAGAGAATTTCAAAATGAATTGAAAAACTTAGAGAAAACGTGCAATGCGTTTTGTCAGAAATCTGAACTGAGTGGGCCTGTTACAAAGCGGAGTGGTAGTGCTTTAGTTTGTGAACAGGAAAATGAGAACTTTGTGAACAGAGATCTGTGTGAACCACTGAGTGAGATCTATAGAACACAGTGTGAACAGATAAATAGAAACTGAGCGTGGTTTACTTGGAAAAGGAACAGCTGAGTGTGATGGCTGTTTATAAGGAAATGAGAAAATGAGGCCGTATGTTTCAGAGTGAAGGTGTCTAACTGTGGGTAAATATTGGGCTATCAGTCTGCAGATTACAAATCTAGCCAATCAGAGGTCAGAATCAAATCTTGCATCTTGTGTTTGTCAGGTGAATATTTTAACCATTATGCCAATCCCCAGCCCATAAGTAGTAGGCAGTCAATATGCAGACTATTATACCAAGCTAATTGCAATATAGTAGCCAAAGATTAGGCCCTCTGGGTAAAATATATTATTTTTATTTGCTAGCAATGTAAAGCAGGGGAGTCAACAGGATTTTTTGCTGGGGGGTGCAAACCCAGAGCCCTCCCTCAAACCCCCCCCACGCAGCCATTGCAGTGTCCCATTGCTTGGCTATTTCTCCCTAGTTGCCGCAAACACTGTTCAAAACTGTGTGCATACTGCTTTATGCTGTACTTCTACAATTATTACAGATGTTTGGATTTAATTTACAACTTTTCTTTCAAATTTTATAGCACAAACACTGATGAACATTTGTTAAACTAATAATCTTACAATGAAAACAGACTTGACATTAAAACTTCCCTACCTTTGAAACTCACATTCACTGAAACAGCATTGAAACCCACATTCAAAGAAAATGCATCTGGGCAGTGGTGGGTTAAGTGTACCTTTGGGCTGTTTTCAAATCATAGGCCCCTTGCACACATTTTTAGGACCATGCAAAAGTTCTTTGATTCACCTTCCTGATTGTATTAATTATGATATATAATAATTGAATTGTATCCCTTGTATAATACAGCACCACTTGTTAGAATGTATTTTAAATGTATAGTTTTGAACATTTTCAGTAAGCAATTAAACAAAACATATGAACCAATAATGACAAACTGCCCGATTCAGAACATTTCAACAGTAAAAGGCCAATCAAATTTCTGTCATTACAATCCACCAGTATCAGTCAATCCACCAGAATCCGTCAATATTCACAATCTCTGCAGAAGTAAAAATTATCTGAATAATTGCACATTAAAGAAATCTGAAACTAAAGAAGAGGCTGTTGCTAGAAAACAACTTAACATTTCAGTGTTTCATCTACAAATTCAGTACCTGCTGCCCTTGGAAAATAAATAGCCTTTGTTAATTCAAAAAATCGTAAGCTGGTATAGTGCAATAAATCTGAAGAAAGCGTGAAACACACATAGGGACAGATAATAAATATTACTCTCATGAACTTAGAAAATTGCTAGAATAACAGGATCTGTGTTAGTATGCACATTTCTGAAGGATATAGCATCTAAAACTCAACTGTCTGTCATTTAGCAACTTCAATCCTTTTTAGGAGGAATATGAGGCAAATATCTGGACATTCTACCAAAATCTGGACAGCTGAAGGGTATGTTACCTCCCTCTTACACACACCATACCTCTGTTTTTTAGTACAAGAAATCTGGACAAAGCCTGTTATAATGTTGGGGGCAAGGGCCCAAAACTAGGGACACATTTAGAAAGTTGCAAGAATAACAGGATTTGTGTTGGTGCATTTTCTGAAGGATATGAAATCAAACTCATGCATGTCATTATTTAGTAACTTTAATCCTGTGCTCATCCCAGTGATTTGTAAAAAAAAACAGAATTTTTGAGGACCACACCTAAAAATATAAGGCAAAAATCTGAGCATTCTGAGAAAATCTGTACAGTTGAGTGGTATGACATACACATACATCCCCCTACCTCCTTAGAAAGTGGATAGAACAACACATTTTGAATTACTATGCATTTTCTGAAGGATATGAAGTCTAAAGCTCAAATGTCTGCCATTATTGTCTGACTACAGTCCTCAATGATTTGCCAGAAACAAATTGAAAATATGAGGCAAAGGTCTGGATAATTGTGATTATATGAACCCACCCCTTACAAACACACTTCTACCTCCCTCTTACTTACACACACACACACTTCTACCTCCTATATATATATATATATATATATATATATATATATATATATATATACGCGCACACACCCCCTGCCTTTTCCTACCTACTTCTTACATACGCGCATACACACCCCTACCTACTTACCACTTCTTACATCTACACACCCCTACCTACCTGTTTCTTACACACACAGACGCATATACCTTTTAAACACTTAAATACACACACGTACACACCGACCTCTCACTTGTATGATGTTCTTCATGTTTCACTGTTGCAGTCATTACATTTGGGTAATCTGCTGGCAGGTTGCCCTCATTCGGCCTGAATTCCAAAGTCTTGGGTCCTGCGTCAGTTGCTTTCTCCTCTTCCATGACGTCAGGTCGTCAGGGGTATAAAACAAGTAGCCGACTACATTTTCTTTAGTCTTTCTTGCAGCGCGGTGCCCGAAGCAGAAGCATTTCGCAAGTGCCGGTTGGCAGACTCCTGAAATTTTCGAGTTTCAGAACCGAAGTCTTCACTAAAGCTAAGTACCCTGTTGGGGAAACTTTTTTTTTTTTTTTTTTTTCTTTTTCTTGCTCCATACCGATGTCAGAAAAAGTTAATAATTGTATTACTTGTGGGAAGCAAATACCACATAAGGATTTCCATTTATACTGTATTCCTTGCCTAGGCCCTGATCACAATGTGCCTGGCTGTCTGTTTTGTGCTAGATTTAACCAACGCACTATTAAGCATCAGTATATTTTTGCCTAAAAATATTTTGGAAACTGATTTAACTACCTAGAAATGTCGTTGGATAGCAGTGCGAATAACTGAGTACACAAAAAAAATGCAAAGAAAAGGACAGAGACACAGTCTAGGTCCAAAACCGACGACGATGCTTCTCCTAAGCCGTTCGCTGGTACTCAGTGAGGCACTTTCGCCGCCCCTGATGCCCGCTACTTTCGAGTTACAGACCCCTACCGAGACCCATGTGGAGTCCGGCATGCCGCAAGATACTCAAATTATTGGACCCGTGGATGTATCTCCCTCAGATGGGTCCGGAGCCGCTGAGCAGGCACTGGCTTCTGAGGGTGTATTCAGGCCTCAAAATTTTTATATAAAACCGATGACAGCTGCAAAACCAAAGACAAAAGCAACTTCTAAAGCTAAAAAAACGATGCATGAGCCATGTGCACAGGCCGCTGTGCCTAAAAAAAACGGTATCAAAATGGCTGAAGACCTTATTACCGTGATCAGGGGTTCCCAACCCCCTCCCCTCCTGGTAAGAGACCTAGGCAAGACACGGATTTTGAATCTTCAGATCAGGTTTCTATTTCTTCTGATTCCTCTTCTAAGGAATTTATCTGTACCTCCCTATGAGGATCCTGATGCAGAGGAGTCTATCCCATCTGCATCAACTCCTGAGAATTACTCGTTTGGAGAAACCTTGTATACTTTGAAGGAGCATTTTCACTGGGAGAGTCAAGATTTCTCAATCAAGAGGCTCAGGGATTTCCTTCTTCCTCAGCACAGGCCTTTAGCATACCCCCTGTTTTAGACATTGTGGATGATGTGTTTTCAGAGTCGAGCTCGACTCCTGTGTCCTGACTCCTTACCTCCTGGCGCCCAGGAAGTCTGACCAATATTACAGGGTCCCTGACTCTCTCAAATTTTTATTTCGAAACCCTGCTGCTGTCCCTGAAACTATTTCACAGGGTCCAAAGGGAGTTAAGGCCTCAACAGCAAAAAATCCTACCCCCTCTGACCGAGATTCAAGGGCACTGGATAGATGGGGAAAGAAGGTTTATACATCTGCAATCTTGGCAATCAGGGCCTTAAACTGCCAGTTTCATATGCTCAAGTATCAACAACATGTTATGGGATTGCTGAAACAGAAAATTATGTTGATTTCCAAATGTGCAGAAAATAAAGAATTGCAGGAATTATTGCATGCAGCTGAACAAGTTGGAAAGCATACTTTGCAATGTGGTTTTGATTCCTTGGAGGCTTCCTGCAGGGCCGCAGTTACTGATCTGTGATTAGCAGGCATGCCTGGCTAAAAGAGAAAAACTTGCCTGATCATGTTAAAGCTAAATTACTGGATGCACCTTTACAGCATGATACTCTGTTTGGTATTAAGGCAGAAGAGGTTTTAAAGAAAATGGAAGACAAAGCGAAGTCTATGCAAACTGTAAAAGACTTCTTACAAGTGCAGCCACCAAGATTCAGTAAACACTGACCTACAAAAAGTTGGTCCTTTCCTGTGTCCGACAGAGCTCAGAGGCAAATCCAGACTCCTTAAGGGTTCCTGATACCAGGCACAAGATTTTTACAGGTCAAAGCAATGAGGTGCTTCTACCTCCAAATCTGGAGGAGATGAAGTGCAACCCTACAGAAAACAGTCCCAATGACTTCCCTCTGCCTTCACCAAGCACTTACCTTTTGGCAGCACCCTTAGGGGGGAAATTTAGCACTTTTTGCTCAAAATTGGCAGTTAATAACCCATGACAAGTGGGTACTAAAACATAGTATCACAGGGATACAAATTCCATTTCCATACTCTGACAATGGCAAACGGTTGGCCGGATCTGCCAAAAAATCAATGGGCAGAGGCACAGAAACAGGTTATGTCTCTCATAGATATGGGGGCTATTCAGCCAGTTCCAGAACAGGCAAAAGGTTAAGGGTTTTACTGGACTGTTCTTGGTACCCAGAAAGGACAAGGCCTGGCGGCCAATACTGGATTTATCAGTTTTGAACACATACCTGGACATTCCAAAAGTCAAAATGCTGACTTTGCAGCAGCTTCTGCCCATGCTGGGCAAGAATGCTTGGCTGGTGACATTAGACCTAAAAAAGGCATACCTGCATGTCCCAATAAGGGAATCCTGCAGAAGATACCTCTGCTTCAAGGCTGGCTTAAGGCATTACCAATTTTCTGCACTGCCCTTTGGCTTATCTATTGCGCCCAGGGTCTTTACAAAGTGCCTGGCACCAGTAATTGATTTTTGCAGACAAAGAAGTAAACAAATATATCCTTACTTGGATGACTGTCTCATTCAAGCAGATAACAAGGACATTCTTCAACACCTGGTGTTTGTGAAAAGGCTTCTAACATGTCTAGGGTACACAATAAACAAAAAGAAATCACAACTGGTACCCTTTCAAAAGATAACATTCCTGGGTGCAAGCTTTAATACAACTGCCCAGATGGCTTTCCTCATGCCAGACAAACAAAGGCAACTGACTACTTGTTTCAAACTGATGGCAACAAAAACCCAGTTATCTGCAAGACAAACTCTGCAAGGTTTGGGCTTCATGGCATCTTGCATCCTACAGATTCCATATGCAAGACTGCATATGAGGAAACTTCAATGGTACCTAAAAAGTTTATGGAGTCAACATTGTCACAGTCTGGAAACGATGATTTCCTCTCATTCCCTGCCTACAACAGGAGTTTCTATGGTGGGCAAAGGCATGCCACCAAAACATGGGTGGGCCTTCACTCTACCCCCGGCCAGCCAAACCTTAACAACAGACGTATCAGATTATGCATGAGGGCCCACCTGGCGGGAAGATACATTCAGGGCATATGGACCCCAAAACAAATGCATCTCCTCATCAACCAAAAAGAGATATTAGCTGTTCAAAATGCCCTGACAGCCTTCAAGGACTTACTTCATCCAGGACAACATCTGATAAAGATGGACAACACCACAGCTATGTGGCATATAAACAAGCAGGGGGACACGCACTCATACCCCCTTTGCAGATTAGCCATGGCACTGTGGGATACAGCTTTGACTTAAATACATCAAGCTCAATTCCTGCCAGGAAAACAAAATACTCTGGCAGACGATTTAAGCAGAAATCTTATGGACCCTCACGAGTTGAAACTAGGTCCACAAGTCTTCAGCAAGATGACAAAGAAATGGGGGAGCCCGGACATAGATCTATTTTCCTCTCCTCAAAATTATCAATTGAAAAGATTCTGCAGAAGGACTTATCACAGACGAGCATGGAAAGTGGACGCCCTATCCTTCAGTTGGAAAAACTATCAGTTTACGCCTTACCTCCTCTGCCTCGTCTTCCCAGGG
>NC_056747.1:980248570-980276070 GCF_019279795.1 Protopterus annectens
ATTTGTAGAATTTCTGGGCAAAAATTAGGTTCAACAACCTCATAGTTATGGGGAGTGCATTTCTTTAAAAGTTTATTTTTTGTTGTTAGTGGACATAATGTTTGTACCCACGGTGATGGTGCTGCGGTAGCGTTGCCTCACAGTAAGACGCTGTCCGGTTCGATTCTCAGCTAGAGCGTCTTCTGTGTGGAGACGTGCGTGAATTGGCGTACCTTCGTTGAAGGTTGTGAGTCAGGCCTGGCAAGCCGGTACGTAAAAATCAACTGCCAATCATTAGCGGACCGGAGTTCCGTTGTGGCAACCCCTAACCGGGAAAAGCCGAAAGACACAAAGTGGACATAATGTTTGTACCCCTCATGAAATGTCATTGCATTCCTTGTATGGTAGCAAAATGCTATTTGTCCTCCATGTCACCATTTACCCACTAGTCAGAGTAGTTTTTGGTCTGTCTGTCAGTCTGAAGTCCTTACTCCTTCCTATTATTTTTTTTTTACACCATGGCATTGATATTCTCTTGTATGTGCTGTGTGAATGTATTTCTGGTATGCTTATTACAGTGATGCACATGGGATTTCCTGGACAACTACTGCAACCTCAGTTCTATTTCTACACTTCTTTCTAATAGTATGTGAACTGAACTTTTTAACTCTACAAGTTTATGACAGTTCTGAAACTGCAGCCATTTTAAAATGTGACCTGTATGTGTCCTATTTCCTACCACTGCTTGAATTTTGGAAGTGCTTTATGTACTTCTGAACAGTCCTTGATTTTCCTAGTTCACCCTGATTTGCTTCAGTTTTGCTTGGCCCATATCCTGAAATTTGTGCCAAATATTTGAGAATTACGTCAATAAGTCCAGCATTGCATAATGTACATTGTTTCTATTCTGGTGTTTAAATGCCATCAAAGTGCAAGTGTTGGCTTTGTGATATAGAGGAATTGTAATATCCACAACACACAGCTCCTCCGTGCAGCATTTTTTCTGGCATATGAATTACTTTTACATTATGGCTGAGAGCAGCACTTGTCTTGAACCCCCCCCCCCCCATATTCTTTCAGAAAACAGAGGTACAGCTTGGAGTGCCTGTACCATAGCCCTACTTGCTTCATATTTCAGCTGTGTAGTAATATAGAGCAGTCTGCCACTTCTGCGCTTCATGTAAAAAATGTTCAGCTGTTTGCAAATAAGCTTCCTGATAGTTATGCACAGTAACTCATTTGACAAGAGTGTTGGTTATGTAGTAGAAATCATGTGCATTAGACATGGAATTGTGAAGGAAAACAAACAAAATGGCTGTGCAGATAATGCAAACCAGGGGAAAAACTGAACTGATTGTGCCTGCTGCCCAACATAACACATCAGCCTGCAGTGTGACAGGATTTCTAGTCCAGCATGTCCTGGTATGTGTGCTTAATGGGGTGGTAGGATATTGTCTAACAAAAAATGATACATGTTGCCATATTGTCATTTCACCGGTTGAAAGGCTCTTCATGCATCGTATGAAGATTTTTTTTGCCCAGAACTAAGTGTAGGGCTTCCTTATTTTACTTCACTTTTATTCACACGAGATGCTTTACACGAGATGCTTAAATCTCAAATGTTTGCATCAATTGTATTCATATGTTGCTTTAGTGTTAGAGATTTGCATAACTTTTTTTGTTTGTTTTGTATTTGCTTTTCTTTTATTTGTAAACCGGAGTAAGTAAACTTATCTTAAACCATTATCAGGGCCACAAGGAGAAGGGTAAATTATATATGGATCAACACTGATGGCATTAGTGAAATCAGTGAGAGAAAGCCCAAACTCCTGCCCAGGCAACCTGAGTCTGACCTAGTGGCTTGGGTGCTTGCTGGCACTTCCATGGAGGATGGATTGGCTCCTCCTGGAGAGAGGGGCAAAGCTATTGAACACCCTACCAGTATTCCTCATAAGAGGGGTGGTGACACTAGACAGCTTTGGGATGGGCATTAGGCTTACCAAGTCACTGATGGATGGTGTCATTCATAGGACATGTTCGGCCCCAGCCTAGGGGACGATATTGTGGGCCACCACTAATATGATTAATTTCTTCCCCCACCCACCCAAAGAATGGGGTTTGGTCATTCAGAGTGCTCTCATAGCTGGGATGCTGGCAAGACCACAAACCACCCTGAGGACTGCCTGAGTGACTGCTTTTTTCTCAACTCTGGGTGTTTCCAGAGCGGAGGACCAAGTGAACACAGTCTGATCAAGGGGAGGATTGAGGATCAGTGGGCACTGGGGCAAAAATTTAATGTAGAAAAAAATTCATTAACTAAGGGCATCAAATCTTAATTGGCTACAAAATTGCACATAATGCCAGGTAAGCAGAAATGTGAGAAACAGTCCCACAGACTTGAGAGGGTGTGTTCCTGGGCAGTCTTTGCACTTACCACTGGAAACACAAAACAAGCTTTTAAGAGCAGTATAACATTCTAGTTCTGCCTTTGCTTTAGATAAAATTTTCAGATTTAATTAAAGCTGCCTTGAATTAAAAAAAAAAATTACAAAAACTTGAAGTACTAGAGTTACCATGTGCTATTGCAAAGTCTAAGCAAAAGAATTGTCTCGTTAACTTATTAAAAGCTGTAGCACCATGTTACGAAACACAATGCTTAGAGGAGGATGTGGGACTGTTGATTGATCCTGGACTGCATCATCATGAGCAAAGTGAGAGGGTAGTGGTTCACAGCAGTAAACCGAATACTGGGGCATATCCTCTGAGATAACCTCCAGAAGCAAAGTAGCAGCACTTCTAGTCTATTAGACTTTAGTCACAACACGCACTGATGGTTTTCAGCAATTCTGGATGCCATACAAGGAAAAGAACATCAGATTGCTAATGAAGAAATCCTTAATCCCCCCCCCCCCCAGAAAGCTTAGTGGAATGGAGGGGGGGAGAGAGATGACCAGAGGAGCTAGTGATCTTCATACCTGAGATCAGAAGAGATGGTGAGAGCATGTTGGCAGAGATCACATCAAGGAGATGTGAAGGGGTTATTTTCTAGACCAAGGAAGGGGGCAGAAGCTGCAGATAGTAGTAACTGCTCCTTTTGTCTCCATAGGTACTCTTCACAGAAAGGCTTGTTGAGCAGTGGAGTAAACTGCCAGAATGGAAGTCGTGTGGGTGGGAATTGGACAAGTAGAGCAAGGATTAAGAGGGAAAGTAGGAGAGGAGTGGAGGTAGATAGTTAAATATACATAAAGGGAGTACTTATTAGTGTTGTCAGCTTCTGCCATCGAGTAATGGTAATGTAAAGTGTAAAAAGAAGGTGGACTGTAAAAAGAATAAAAAATGAATTAAATTAAGAAAGAGATTTAGTGTAAACTGTCAAACTTCAGAGACTTGTAAACAAGGGCTTCAATGCTTCTTGCCCAAGTCCAGGAAAGTAGCAGAGTCCAAAGGACCGTGGAAATTAAGCAGAATATGCTCTGCTATAAAGTTCCTAACAGATCCTTGGAACAGCTAACAGCCAGTCACCTGATGGCCAGAGGGATCTAGTGGCAAATGTTGGCCCTTGGCACCAAAAGTTCATTCAAATTAACGTGATATTGGTTGTGTAGGACCTGCTAAGTATTTTGTACATGTACCTGGCAGTCACTAACAAGTGCAAAAACAGTGATGAAGTAAAAGCTAATATCAAAGGCCTCTGGCTGACTAAGTTTGCAGAGGACTGCAAGCTAGGAGCTGTCTTTGAATCCCCAAATGACTTGGCCATCCTGCAGGAAGGTTTATCCCAAGTAAATAACTGGTGTCAAAATCATGGACCGGAACTAAATGCCAAAAAATGCATTACTGCTTCCTTGGAAACTTCTCTATCCCAGGGAACTACCACATTGACAATACACCTTAAGAGTTGACCCATTTCTTCAGGATTTGGGAACTTGTGTGGACAGTAAACTAACTTTTGACCAACAAGTGTATTAGTATAATAAAAGTTATTCTATATTGCATGGCATATAAACAGAGGGATTGTGTTTTAGATCTGGGGATGCCATTGTCTCCCTTCCCTCAGCCCTCATTAGGCTAATCATTGAATACAATTCCCCCTTTGGCATGCATCTGTCCAGACACAAGCAACAACTGGAACACCCACAGAAGACACCTTGCTAAAAGGATAGAAGGCCTAAACAGCATGTCTTGCATGGACTTACTCAAAGCCCTGTCACTGTACTGGTGTCTTACAAATTGCTAAGAGGTGATCAGTGTCTGGCTTATAAGGCATTCTCTGACCAATTATTAATTGACTTGGTGATGTGCAGTAAATCTAATGGCATCAGAAACACACTGTCTAGGGATCTAAACCTCTTCTGCAACATCAACAGAATGATTTGGAGGGACAGGTACGTCTTGCAGCAGATACTACTGCTGGGGAACACACTACCCATCCACATAAAGCAAAGCTCATCTCCTGGCCAAGTGTAACTTGGATCTGTGGATGGGGAAACAGGAAATTTATCCCAGGACTGCCCTCTTTACTTATATTGGGAACAGAGGCAGCTCGTAATGCTTTATCCCATGAATGGGTCACCTCAAATTATCTATAGTATGATCCCAGTTATTCTCATTAAGGGTAATATACAATTAGTCTTGCCCATCCAGTTTTCGATAACCTATCCCATATGGTTACAGATTATTTCTAGCACAAAAAAGGGAACTTGGCTTGGCTTAAAATAGCCCACAAGAGCAGCTAGCTTAGTACTTATCTGTGACCCTATGAGAAGTGCCAGTCTATAGCCTTGTTGCAACTTTCTGCAGCCACACCATTACCTTTGGCTGTTAAGCTGGAAACCTGAGCAGTGTAGTAGTTTGAGATTGTATCAGTGCATGGATCACTGTAGTGAAGTGTGATTATCTTCTTTCGGCTTTTCCCAGTTAGGGGTCGCCACAGTGGAACTCCGGTCCGCTAATGATTGGCAGTAGATGGTGCTGAGGTGCCAGCTCGACGCCCGACCTTCAACGAAGGCACACCCATTTACGCATGTTTTTAAAACGCCACTCGACCATGGGGAGGACATGCAGACTCCACACAGAAGGCGCTCTAGCCAAGAATCGAACCGGAGAACCTCTTGCTGTGAGGCAACAATGCTACAGCTGCACTACCGCAGACTGTAGTGAAGTGTGATGATGAAACTAAATTCTGGGTCAGTCAGGTATTCTTTACATGAAAATAAGGCCGACTTAACAGCGGACTGTTTGTCCTTTAGTGAAGGCCTGTCATCAAGAATCATACCTGAATTTACTCCTCTGGTTCATGATCTGGGTGTTTTTCCCACATAAGAGAGGCAGATGTAAGGGACTTGGTGACTTGCACTACTAACACCGTTGTCTTTTATTTAATTAAGCTTAAGTTAATGGTGCCTTGTGTATGGGAGACCCCAACTCCTATGCAGTCTTCAGGGGTGGTAAAGGCTGGCATAGACTAGCCCTAACTGAAGGAGAGTTAGAGATGAACATCTGCAACATATGATTGATGGATCTCTTTCCTCAAATGACCTAAGGACATGTAGACCTAAATGGTACCAGAATTGATGCATCTGTCAGCTCATTCTGTTAAACTTTGAATCACGTCAAAAGAAAGTGTTACTAACTTGACTTTTGTTCATGCTTCATTTTGGCAGGGTTTGGAAGAGTTTCTTTTAAAAAATCAAATGGGGGAAAATGTTCACATAACATACAGATAATGTAGAAGCATTTTTTTGTCAGATTTTCTAAAGCACATTTTGTTTTGCCCAAACTTTTGCCAAAGTTTTCAATAAAATGCTATTAAGAAATTGTAGTATTTGTTGGTAGATAGCACTATGTACAGTGGTGTGTGATGCTTGTGTGCCATTGTGGACTTTTCTATAAGGAGAATTCCATTATTTGCACATTAAGGTTGCAGTACTATATTTAACAACCACCAGAGTATGAACTCTTCCGAGTAAAATTATTGTTGCACTTCTGTTATCTGTCTGAAGCATTTGAGGTTTGAGTATTGGTGTTAATTTCCCCTTGATTATGAAAAATATGGAGGCCACGTCAGGTTTTTATCAGTGCTTATAAATACCCTTGAAGAGCAGATCTAGCAGTAGCTTTGTTCCTCACTGTACCCAGGCAAAAGAGTAGAAAGTACAACAGTGCTGCTGAAAGGATGACTATATGTTGTCCATAGTCCCAGCTACTGTTTTCGTTTTTTAGCTTTCCCCTTCCTCATGCCTTCATATTTCCATCCTAGGCAGCTGTGGACATCTGTCACTGTGTACAACCCACCAATTTCTCACTAAATATGTTGTAGGTAACCACAGTCCATTCCGTTTACAAAAAGTCTCCTCTACAATCTGCATTTTCCTCTCCTGTAGCCTTCATGTTTTAATTAATCTGCCTTAGCCCTCAGATACCCCCCCTCTTCTTCCAGCACATGCACATTCAGAACTTCTGATTTATTTCACTTTCCATCTCTATAACCTTGTTGTGTACACAGCCCGAGCATGCTAAACCAAAAAGCAATGTTTTCTGCACAGCCTTCCCAGAAAAATCCAGAAGACTTCTAGCATAACAAACCTCTTACTTCTACAACTTGTAAAGAGGTAGTTTACATACAGTTATTACCTGCTTCAAAGAAGTGCTGTTTTCCCTTGAGAAAGGTTGTCAACAGCAACAGACCAAACTAACTGAGCTTCACTTGTTAGTGTACCTCCCATGTCTGTATTCCTTACAGCTTTACTAATTGCAGGAAATGGCAGAGACTGCTTTTAGAAAATATTTTAGAAAATATTTTATTTAAGCAAATACTTTAAGCAGACTGCAGAACCAGAAATGCATTAAGGGAACTGGTCACTTCAACTGCTTACCTGAACCATGACATGAAGGAATTTGACCACTTTCCAAACTTGTTTTGTAATATGTGTTTTGTTAGGGCTTTAATCATTTAATAATCTGCATTTTAAATTTGCATTTTTCAAGTTTCTATGCTTCTACTTGTCACAATGAACCTAAATCTTAACTTATTAGAAACTGCTTTTTTGTTCTGTTCCTGCCAAACTGTAGACTTGTTTCATATTTTGCTTTATAGTACTGTTTTACACCGTGGGGGTAAAATGTTAGCAAAGGCTTTATGCATTTAATGAGGTGATCTAGTTCTGTCAACACTCTTTCAAAATGTGGCACCACTGTCCTGTAATGACAGTCAGAGAAACTTATTTCTCCAGATGCTTCTTACCTCTTGTTAGAACGGCCACATCTGACATCCCTAGCAGAACAAAGATGTTCATCGTGCATACAGCTGCAGTCATAACAGATGGGTTCTCCTGCCGTCAGGCGGGTCCTCGGTCGGCCGAATTCCAAAGTCTAGGTCCGGCATCGGTTGTCGTCGCTTCTTCCCTGACGTCAGAGCGACAGGGGTGTAAAGGAACCAGCCGACGCCATTTTCTTCAGTCTTTCTTGCCGCGCGGTGCCCGAAGCAGCAGCAGTTCGCAAGTGCCGGTTGGCCAGCTCCTGAGATTACGAAAATTTGGAAACCGAAGTCTTCTTAAAAGCCAAGTACCCCGTTGGGGAAACTTTTCTTGCCTCAGACCGATGTCAGACAAAGTTAATAATTGTATTTCTTGTGGGAAGCAAATACCGCATAAGGATTTCCATTCCCCTTGTTTAGGCCCAGACCACGACGTCTTGGCCTGTCGCTTTTGTGCTACATTCAACAAACGCACTATTAAGCGTCGGGTGGAGTTCGCCCAGCATTATTTTGGGAAAGCATTTAACTATACTATGTCGTCGGATACTCCGACTCCGGTTTTGTCTAAAAAAACGCAAAGACAAGGACCGACACATGAGGTCCGCGGCCTCTACCAACACCACGCCAAAGCCGACTACACGTGGTCCGGTTCTCAGCGAGGCCCCTACGCAGCCCCTGACTACCGACGACCTGTCTTTGATGGTGTCTCCTGTGCCCGAGGTTGCAGGCTCCTCGGCCCACACCCCGACAACAGATACCGAAGCCACTCTTGGTGTTGAAACTCAGAATGTGGACAGGTCCACCTCCACTCAAGGTGTCATCAGACCTTCCTCTTCTTTCTCCATCAAGGCTTTCACAAAGTCTAAAGCAACCATGCACTCTAAGAGACCAGCTACACAGGGCCCATCTCCAGGCCCTATGCCTAAGAAACAGATGCTTAAAATGGCTGAGGATTTAATTACTCTTATCAGAGGTTCTCCGCCCCCTCCGGACAAAAGGCCTAGAGTGGAGGAAGATTCCCCCTCCTCTGATCAGGGCTCCATTATTTCAGAGCACTCTGATCAGGAACATTCTTACTCCCCTTTTGAAGACTCTGATGCGGAGGAGTCCATCCCTTCTGTATCCCCCCCTGAGGATTACTCATTTGTGGAAACTTTACATACCTTAAGGGAACACTTCCACTGGGAAGGCCAGGATTATTCAGATTCCAAGAAAAGGCTCAGGGAATTTCTCTTGCTTCCTCAGCACAGGCCTCTGGCTATACCTCCTGTCTTGGACATCCTAGATGAAGTTTACTCGGAGGCCTGCCTTAACCCGGACTCTCTACCTCCAGCTCCAGTTAAGCCGGACAGGTACTACAGGGTCCCTGACTCACACCAATTTCTATACAAAAGCCATGCTGCTGACCCAGAAACCATATCACAAGGGCCCCAAGGGAGTTAAGGCCTCCATTGCTAAAAATCCATTGCCTTCCGAGAGAGATTCCAGATCCTTAGAAAGGTGGGGAAAAAAGGTATATACCTCTGCTACCTTATCCATGAGGGCCTTAAACTGTCAGTTTCATATGCTAAAATTCCAACAGTTTTTGTTATCACAATTGAAAAGTAAAATGTCACAACCTGAACAACCAGACTTGAAGGAGTTGCAGGATTTGATGCATAGTGCAGAACAAGTGGGTAAGCATACCTTACAATGTGGTTTTGATGCTCTAGAGGCCTCATGTAGAGCTGCTGTTACAGGATCAGTCATATGTAGGCATGCCTGGCTCAAGGAACAAGCCTTGCCTGATCATGTCAAAGCTAAATTACTAGACGCCCCTCTTCAAAAGGATGTGCTATTTGGTGCTAATGCTGAGGAGGTATTAAGGAAAATGGAGGAAAAGGCTAAATCGATGCAAACTGTGAGAATTTCTACAGCTTCAACCCCCACGTTTTAGTAGAAATTGGCCTTCCAAAAACTGGTTCTTTCCTGCCACAGACAGACTCCAAAGAGGCAGATACAGGCGCCCGAGGGGCAGAGGACAATCCCAAGGATCGTATAGAGGCAGACAATGGCAAGCTCCTACACAAAGAGGTGGTGAGGACAACTCACAATCTTTCAGAAAGCAAACCCAATGACTTTCCCCTTTGCATGCCAACCAGGTCTCAAATGGCAGCTCCCTTAGGAGGAAAGCTGGCATTATTTTCAAAAAATTGGCATATTGTCACAAAGGACAAATGGATCCTGGACATTATAAACAGAGGCTACAAATTCCATTTTCACACCTTTTCAAAAATGAGAGGCATGCCAAACCTGCCATACAATCAAAGGGCAGAGGCACAAAGGCAAATTACAGATCTCATAAACATGAAAGCTATTCAAGAGGTACCCTTACGCATCTAACAAGGTCAAGGTTTTTATTCCAGGCTATTTCTGGTGCCAAGGAAGGGAAAAGATTGGAGACCTATTTTGGATCTATCCATCCTAAACACATTTCTACTGCATCCAAAATTCAAGATGCTCACTGTACAGCAACTTCTTCCCATGCTGGGCAAGGAGTCTTGGCTGGTAACATTGGACTTCAAGGAGGCATACCTGCATGTCCCAATCAGACAAAATTGCAGAAGGTACCTCAGATTTCTTGCAGGTTCAACCCATTATCAATTCTCTGCATTGCCCTTTGGCTTATCTACTGCGCCCAGAGTATTCACGAAATGCCTGGCATCAGTAATTGCCCACTGCAGACTTCAAGGGATGCAAATATATCCCTATTTGGACGACTGCCTGATCCAAGCGGACAGCAAGCACATTCTTCTGAAACATCTGGCTTATGTAATAATGTTATTGAACTCTCTGGGATACACAGTCAACAAAAAGAAATCAAGGCTAATACCCTCTCTGAAGATAATTTTCCTGGGTGCCAATTTGGGACACAAACACCCAGATGGCCTACCTCACGCCAGAGAAGCAGGGGCAACTAATTCAATACTTCAGAACACTAGCAAATTGCACCAGGCTGACTGCAAGGAAAATCCTGCAATCTCTGGGATTCATGGCATCTTGCATCTTACTAATCCCATGTGCAAATGAGGAAACTACAATGGTACCTGAAAAACGTATGGTCTCAACACAGCCACAGTTTGGAAACAATAATACCACCAATTCCATGTCTGCAAAAGGAATTTCTGTGGTGGGCTCAAGCATGTCAAACAAACATAGGTCTTCCATTCAGCAAGCCTCAAGCAAATCAAGTCATCACAACAGACGCCTCTGACTACGCCTGGGGGCCGCACATGACAGACTGGTGCATTCAGGGCAAATGGTCCCAAAAAGAAAACCACCTTCACATCAATCAAAAAGAAATGCTAGCAGTAATAAATGCTATTATAGCTTTCAAGGACCTTCTACAACCAGGTCAACTATTGATAAGAACGGACAACACCACAGTTATGTGGTACATAAGCAGGGAGGAACACATTCTTACCCCCTATGCAGACTGGCCATGTCACTTTGGAACATGGCCATGGACTTACAAATGGAACTACAAGCACAGTACTTGCCAGGCAAGGAAAACACGCTGGCAGACAACCTAAGCAGGAATATGACAGATCCACACGAATGGAAGTTGCATCCAAAAGTTTTTACAGAAATAATCCAAGAATGGGGAAGGCCAGACATAGATCTTTGCCTCCCACAAAAATCATCAATTGACAAAATTCTGCTCAAGGATCTTCCATCCAAAGGCCTGGAGAGTGGACGCTCTCTCTTTCAGTTGGACATGAATGACAGTTTATGCCTTCCCACCTCTTCCTCTGCTGCCCAAAGTTCTATTGAAGACCAGAGCAGACAGACCAAAGATGATCCTCATTGCTCCGGACTGGCCAAGGCAACACTGGTACCCACTCCTGAGGAGCCTGACGCATTCCCCACCATGGACCCTGCCTCTAATGCCTCTTCTGACTCAGCACAGCTTCAAAACTCTTCACAGTCAGCTAAAAACACTCAATCTAGCCGCATGGAAGATTCCTTAGCATCACAGCAGGCCCTACTCTCCAAGGAGGATGTCATTTTGGAGACCAGAAGGCCCTCAGCTGAAAAGCTTACTCCGCAAAATGGAAACGTTTTTGTGTCTGGAATGAGAAAAAGGGTCAGGACTTTGGAAAACTGAATTTACCTCAAATACTACAATATTTGGCTGAACTGCTAAGCAGTGGACTTTTTCTCCTCCATCAAAATCCATGCCTCAGCCATTTCTGCAGAATACAACACTGATCCACCTTTATTCTCTCACCCTCTCTTAAGACAGTTCCTCAGAGGGGCTAAGAATTTAAGACCTCCAAGGAAACAACCAATACCTGCTTGGGATCTTAATTTCATTCTGGAAAAACTGACCTTGCCTCCCTTTGAGCCAGCTGCCTCATCATATTTGCAATATTTGTCCTGGAAAACCTCTTTCATTCTGGCTATCACCTCAGCTCGTAGAATTTCAGAACTACAGGCTCTCATGGCTGTCCAGCCTTTTATCATCTTCCATCAGGACAGAGTTTCCTTACGAACCAACCCGTCCTTTTATGCCTAAAGTGGTATCCAGGGTAGCTTTAAATCAGGCCATACATTTACCTACTTTTTATCCTAATCCTCAAAACAAAGGGGAGAGATTACTACATTCCTTGGACATCCACAGACAACTGCGTTATTATTTGGACAGAACAAAGCCCTTCAGAAAATCAGAACAGCTCTTTGTGGCCTATGCGGTAGAAGCTCAAGGAAAGCCAATTTCCAAACAGACAATCTCAAAATGGATAGCCCACTGCATATGCTTTTGCTATTCCTTTCGTGGCAAAACTGTACCTACAGGCATTAGAACTCATTCCACCAGGGCCACAGCCACCTCTGCAGCCTTCCTCAGAGGAGTTCCTACCAAGGATATTTTGGAAGCAGCCACTTGGAGTTCTGTGCATACCTTCTCCAAGCACTACAACCTACCATTATACTCCAAATCTAGAGCAGGCTTTGCCACTGCAGTCTTGCAGGGCATTTTGGCTCCTCCTAGTTCCAACTAGTACCTACCACCCCTTTCTTAGCTTTGGGATTCTACCCATCTGTTATGACTGCAGCTGTATGCACGATGAACATAGTACAGTTTTGTACCTACCATAAATGTAGATGTTAGAGTGCTAATACAGCTGCAGTCCAGGTTTCCCTCCCTCCTTCCCCTCTTGGGACAGGCCTATAGGCTAGCACATCCTCATACAACCTGATTGGGGTATTCATTTATGATGTATTTGCTTGCAACTACTGTATTTTGATTATATTGCACTGCATTATTACACAAATTTATGATTTGCCTTCCTTCTGGGGGCACCTGACAACTGGGGCAAGAAAAACTGAAGAAAATGGCGTCGGCTGGTTCCTTTATACCCCCTGTCGCTCTGACGTCAGGGAAGAAGCGACGACAACCGACGCCGGACCTAGACTTTGGAATTCGGCCGACCGAGGACCCGCCTGACGGCAGGAGAACCCATCTGTTGTGACTGCAGCTGTATTAGCACTTGAACATCTACATTTATGGTAGGTACAAAACTGTACTTTTTGAGGAGACTACTAAAACAGAGGGAAAAGTTTGGTGTCTTGCTCTACTACTCTTGTAATCTCAAATATGCCCTGATGTTCTTCGTATTTCACTGTTGTAGTCATTGCATTTGGGTTATCTGCTTGCAGGTAGCCCTCAGTCGGCCTGATTAACAAAGTCTTGGGTCCTGGGTCAGTTGCTGTCCCGTCTTCCATGACGTCAGGTCGTCAGGGGTGTAAAACATGCAGCTGACGCCATTACATCAGTCTTTCTTGCCGTGCGGTGCCCGAAGCAGAAGCAGTTTGCAAGTGCCGGTCAGCCGACTCCTGAAGTTTTCGCTGAAGTTTCAGAACCAAGTCTTCAACTAAAGCTAAGTACCCGCTAGAAACTTTTTTTTCTTACTCCTTACCGATGTCAGTAAAAGTTAATAATTGCATTACTTGTGGAAAGCAAATAACTCCTAAAGATTTTCATTCGTACTGTATTCCTTGCCTAGGCCCTGTCCACTACGTACCTTGCTGTCTGTTTTGTGCTTTATTTAATCATCTGTCGTCGGTACATTTTCGCTTCTAAATGTTTTGGTTCTCTGTTTAATTATCCAGAAATGTCGTCAGCCATCCGACTACCGGGATTCCGAAAAAAACGCAAATATAAAGACAGGCTGCCGAGGTCCAAAACTGCCGACGACGCTTCTCCTAGGCTAGTCATCAGTTTGCCAGTACTCTGTGAGGTGCTTTCACAGCCCCTGATACCCGCTACTTCTGATTCGCAGGCCTCTACTGAGACCCATTTGGAGTCCAGTATGCAGTGAGATGCTTCAACTATGGAACCCATGGATATCTCTACCTTATGGGTCCGGAGCCGCTGTGCAGGCACCGGCTTCTGAGGGTGTATTCAGGCCTACGGACTTGCCTATTAAACAGACACCTCCTTCTTCTCTTAGGCCTAAATCTCGAACCATGCCTAAAAAAGATGACGCCCAGGCCACATGCTCAGACCTTTATGCCCAAAAAACAAATGATAAGAATGGTTGATCTAATAACTCTAATCAGGGGTAGCCAGCCCCCCCTTTCTAAGAGGCCTAGGACTGAAGTGGTTTATGAATCTTCTGACCAGGATTCTGTTTTTTCTGATTCTTCTGATGATCTGGATTTGCCCTTATCTACTTATGAGGATTCTGATGCAGAGGACTCGATTCCCTCTGCTTCACCTCCAGAAAAATTTTCTTTTGGGGAAACTCTACATACTCTTAAGGGAGCATTTCCACTGAGAAAGCCAGGATTTTTCTGATTCAAAAAAGAGGCTTAGGGATTTCTTACTCCTACCTCAGCATAGGCCTTTAGCTATTCCTCCTGTACTAGACATTGCTGATGCTTTTTCAGAATCTAGTTCGGCCCCTGATTCCTTGCCTCCTGCTCCCAGAAAACCAGACTGATACTACAGGGTCCCGGAGTCGCACAAGTTCCTTTTTAAAAATCCTATTGCAGATCCAGAGACTATTTCACAGGGGCCCAAGGGCATTAAGGCTTCTACTTCTAAAAATCCTACCCCTTCTGATAGAGACTCCAGGGTGCTGGATAGATGGGGTAAGAAGGTCTACACTTCTGCAACCTTGGCCATTAAGGCTTTAAACTGCCAGTTTCATATGTTAAAGTATCAGCAACATGTTATTGGATTGCTTAAACAGAAAATGATGATTCCTGACTGTGTGGAAAATTTAAAGAATTACAGGATTTAATGCATTCTGCTGAACAAGTTGGAAGACATACTTTGCAATGTGGTTTTGCGTCATTAGAGGCCTCATGCAGGGCCGCTGTTACTGGGTCTGTGCTCAGAAGGCATGCTTGGCTAAAGGAAAATCTTTGCCTGATCATGTTAAAGCGAAGTTATTGGATGCTCCCTTAAATCAGGACCGCCTGTTTAAAGATGGAAGATGAAGCTAAAATCTATGCAAACTGTTAAAGATTTCTTTCAAGTTCAGCCTCCTAGATTTAGTAGGCACTGTCCCTCTAAGAATTGGTCCTTTCCAGCCCCTTCCAGGTCTTCTCAAGCCAAACCCAGACACAGCAAAAACACCAGGTTTCAGTCCCAGGGGGCACACACGACTAAGCAGTGGGGGGCCTCCACTTCCAAATCTGGGAGTAATAAGACCCCCCCCCCCCCCATGGTAAACTGTCTCGACTTCCTTTTTAAAATTTCCAACCACTTATCAAATGACTGCCCCTTTGGGGGGAAAGATTGCCCTTCATGCAAAGAACTTGGGAACGCATTACCCAGGACAAATGGGTTTTAAATGTACTGTCCCAGGGATACAGATTTCACTTCCACACATTGCCAACACCAAGCGGGTGGCCAGACATACCCCCATATCAGTGGGCAGAGGCCCAAAAACAAGTACGGTCTCTCTTAAGCATGGGGGGGCTATTCAACTTGTACCAGAAGAGGAAAAGCATGGGGGGGCTATTCAACTTGTACCAGAAGAGGAAAAGGGACAAGGTTTTTACTCAAGGCTTTTCCTGGTACCCAGAAAAGACAAGTCATGGCGTCCTATTTTGGATCGGTCTACTCTAAACACCTTTTTGGAGATTCCAAACTTCACCAATTACTTCCTATGCTAGGCAAAGATACCTGGTTGGCAACATTAGATTTAAAAGAAGCATACCTGCACATCCCAATAAGGGAATCTTGCAGAAAATACCTACATTTCAAAGCAGGCTACACGCACTATCAGTTCTCTGCACTGCCCTTTGGCTTATCTACTGCGCCCATGGTATTCACAAAGTGCCTAGCTCCAGTTGTTGCATTTTGCAGGCAAAGAAATATTCAGATATACCCATACCTGGATGATTGTCTTAATTCAGGCAGAAAGCCAGGACGTACTTTTGAATCATCTGGCCTTTGTACAAAGGGTTCTAACTTGTCTGGGGTACACCATAAATGAAAGGAAATCACACCTGGTACCCTGTCAACTAATTATATTCCTGGGAGAAAGCATGAATACAACTTGCCAGATGGCCTACCTCACGCCAGAGAAACAAATTCATTTGACAACCTACTTCAAACAAGTGGCCACAAAAACCCTGCTATCTGCAAGACAAATACTGCAAGCCTTTGGTTTCATGGCCTCCTGCATTCTTCTAATTCCATATGCAAGACTGCATATGAGGAAACTACAGTGGTATCTAAAAAGCCTATGGTGTCAACATTATCAGGATCTAGAAGCAATGATTCCTATCATACCTTGCCTACGCCTAGAGTTCCTTTGGTGGGCAGAGGCCTACCACCAAAACAAGGGGCTACCTTTCTCACCACCCCCTGCTACCCAAACCCTAACAGATGCATCAGACTAAGCATGGTGGGGGGGGGGGCTCACCTGGCAGGGAAGTGCATTCAGGGCAAATGGAACCCAAGTCAAATGCACTTGCATATCAATCAAAAAGAAATGTTAGCTGTACAGAATGCTCTGACAGCCTTCAAGGGCCACATTCTTCCAGGACAACTGTTATGTGGTATATAAACCCCCTCTGCAGACTAGCCATGGCATTGTGGACCACAACCTTGAGCTACCAAGTGCACCTACAAGCTCAATTCCTGCCCAGAAAGTTAAATAACACTGGCAGATGGCCTAAGCAGAAACCTCATGGACCCACACGAGTGGAAACTGGAACAAAGGATTTTCAACATGTTGACAAACAAATGGGGGATCCCAAATATAGACCTGTTTGCCTCTCCCCAGAACTACCATTTGGACAAATTTTGCACAAGGACTCCCCACAAACAAGCCTGGAAAGTGAATGCTCTGTCCTTCAGCTGGAAAAAAACCTGTTAGTCTATGCCTTTTCCCCCCTCTGCCTCTGCTCTCCAAAGTACTACTAAAAATCAAACAGGACAAACCAAGGATGATTTTGATTGCTCCAGACTGGCCACGCCAACACTGGTACCCCCTCCTGCACAGTGTGCCATGGTTATCCCCATGACACCTGCCTCTTCCCTGTTCCAGATTCTGCACCCTCAGCTTCAAACACTAGCAGCCTGGCTAATTACCTAATCTCTCCTGTACCATTCCTCAGTAAACTTGTGATGGATATCATTTTAGAGGCAAGAAGGCCTAGTACTAGAAAATGTTATGCTGAAAAATTAAAAAAGAATCTGTGCCTGGAACCAATCTCAAGGAATGAGCACAGCAGCGCCCAATTTACCTCCGATTTTACAGTACTTAACTGAGATGCTTCACAAGGGCCTGTCTTTTTCCTCCATCAAAATTTACGCCTCAGCCATTTCAGCTCATTATAACACAGAACCTCCCCTCTTCTCTCTCCCACTGCTCATCAGTTCCTCAGAGGGGCAAAATATTTGAGACCACCCAGGAGAGCTTCAACCCCAGCCTGGGACCTTAACTTTGTTTTGGAGAAACTCATTCTACCTCCTTTTGAGCAAGTTGCTACTGCAGACTTAAAATTTCTTTCTTGGAAAACAGCTTTCCTTTTAGCAATTGCTTCAGCAAGAAGGGTATCTGAATTACAGGCCCTTATGGCAGTGGAGCCTTTCATCATCTTTCATGCGGACAGGGTGACCCTCGGAACCAATCCATCCTTCATGCCCAAGGTGGTATCCAGTGTGGCTCTTAATCAGTCCATTCATTTTCCAACCTTCTTTCCCAATCCACAGAACAAAGGGGAACGGATGCTGCATTCTTTAGATGTGCACAGACAACTCCGATTCTACTTGGACAGGACTAAACCTCGAAGGAAATCTGAATTGCTGGTGGCATTTGCTGCAGGGGCAGAGGGGAAGACTATTTCAAAGCAAACCATTTCTAAATGGATAGGCCATGGCATTCATTACTGCTATAAGTGCCATGGAAAACCTATACCACAGGGGATCAGACCTCACTCCACCAGGGCTGCATCTACCTGTACAGCCTTTCTCAGAGGAGTCCCTACCAGGGAAATCCTAGAAGCTGCTACCTGGAGTTCTGTACATACTTTCACCAAGCATCATCATTTGGCAATTTTCTCTAAATCCAGAGCTGGCTTTGCCACTGCAGTCTTGCAGGGCCTTATAGCTGGTCCTAATGCTATCTAATTTCCTCCTCCCAACCATAGCTTTGGGAATCTACCCAAATATAATGACTGCAACAGTGAAACATGAACATAGTACAGTTGTGTGCACTTACCATAAATGTAGATGTTCAAGTGTATTCACTGTTGCAGTCCTGGTTACCCTCCCTCCAGCCCCCTAACTTCTTTTGGCTATACCTCTACTTTCCTTTACTAGGCTTAAAACATTTTGGTGTATTTGCTTTTTTGTTGGAGGTATATCATTGTACTTTTATAGTTAATTGCTTCCCATTAGGGGGGCACCTGACATCTGTGGCAAGAAAACTGATGTAATGGCATCAGCTGCATGTTTTATACACCTGATGACCTGACGTCATGGAAGAAGGGACAGCAACTTGCGCAGGACCCAAGACTTTGTTAATCAGGCCGACTGAGGGCTACCTTCCCACTACCAATTCTCTACACAGACTTCTTTTGTGACTACCTTTCTTTTGAAAACTACCGAGTTTTGTAGGCCTAGGTTACGAACCACAACCAAGAAACAGATGACCCAATCTCGGGCACCTGCTTCCTTGTCTCCGTCTCAAATGCTTAAAATGGTGGAAGACCTTCTCTTCCTTTTGGAAGGGGTAGCTTTGCTTCCCCTAATCAGCATATCTGTCCCTTGTAGTTTTGTCTGAACAGGAGTCTGATGACTGACTCTGATTCATCTGAGTATGAAGCAACCCCTCTCTGCGTGAGGATTCTGATGCAGAGGATTCCATTCCTTCAGCCTCTCCCCCAGAGGATTTTTCCTTTGGGGAACCCTTCACACCTTTTCACACCTTAAGGGAGCATTTCCAATGGGATAGTCAGGACTACCCTCAGTCTAAAAAGAGACTCTGGGAGTTCTTGGATCTTCCGCCATTATCAACGATCGCTGGGTCCTCAACATAGTGTCCCAGGGATACAAATTTTCTTTCCACACCCTTCCAACCCCAAAAGGGTTCCCAGGTCTGCCTCAAAACCAGTGGGCAGAGATGCAAAAACAAGTCCTTTCCCCCCTCTCCATGAGGGCAGTAGAGCATGTTCCTGCAGAACAGAAAGGCCAAGGTTTCTACTCGAGACTTTTTCTGGTACCCAGGAAATAGGGCACCTGGCAACCCACCCTCAAATTATCCATTCTAAACACCTTCCTGGTGATCCCAAAATTCAAAATGCTCACCCTCCAGCAGCTGCCACCCATGCTCTCCAAGGATGCTTGGCTAGCCACCCTAGACCTAAAGGAGGCCTACCTCCATATTCCTATCAGGGAATCATGCAGGAAACATCTCCGTTTCAGGGCAGGATCTCAGCACTTTCAGTTCTCTGCACTTCCTTTTGGTTTATCTACTGCTTCCAGAGTTTTCACAAAATGTCTGGCTCCGGCCATTGCCTTTTGCAGACAAAGGAATATCCAGATTTACCCATACTTAGATGACTGCCTAATTCAGGCAGACAGCCAGGAAAAGCTGCTCAAGCACCTGGCCTTTGTAAAGTCCCTACTAACCTCTCTAGGGTACACAATCAACGAAAAGAAATCCAAACAGGTACCCACCCAAAGGATTATATTCCTGGGAGCAAGGCTGGACACAGCATCCCAAATGGAATTTCTTAAACCAGAAAAGCAAACCTTCCTGACGACTTGCTTCTCTCAACTAGCCACCAGACCCCAACTATCTGCAAGGAAAATCCTGCAAGCTCTGGGGTTCATGGCATCTTGTATTCTACTCTTTCCATATGCCAGACTGCATATGAGGAAACTTCAGTGGTACCTAAAAGCCTTTGGTGTCAACACACACTCAAGACCTGAGACTCTTATACCTATAATACCTTGCCTCAGAAAATATTTTCCTTGGTGGGCAACAACATTCTCCCTCAAAGGACTACCTTTCTCACCTCCCCACACCGCCCAGACCCTCACCACAGACGATCAGATTATGCCTGGGGTGCACGCCTGACAGTAGGTGCATACAGGACCAATGGCCCACAGCAAATCCATCTGCACATCAACCAAAAGATAGCTGTCCAGCACGCCTTGATAGCTTTCAAGCCCTTTCTCTCCCCAGGGCTCTCCTGATTAAAGCAGACAACAACTGTGATGTGGTATATCAACAAGCGGGAGGGACTCTGTCCTAACCTCTATGCAGGCTGGCCATGACCCTTTGGAGCACAGGCTCTGCCATGCAACTCCACCTGTTAGCATAATTCCTACCGGTTCCCCAACTCTCTGGTGGATCACTTAAGCAGAAATCTTCTGAACCCACACAAGTGGCAGCTCAACAGAAGAACCTTCACCCTAATAACTCAGAAATGGGGCACCCTGAAGGTCTACCTCTTTGCTCAGCAAGTTCTGCACCAAGGAGCATCACTGCATGGCTTGGAAAGTGGATGCCCTGTCCTTCCCTTGGGTCAATCTACTGGTCTATGCCTTTCTCCACTACCTCTCATCCCCAGGGGTACTGCTCAAAATAAAGGAGGAAAAACCAAGGACAATTCTTATAGCCCCAGACTGTCCTCACCAGCACTGGTACCCCTTGCTGTGCAGCCTGTTCCCTCTACCACCTTGGCATCTCCATCAGATTCTAAACCTCATGACCCAGAGGGAAGGAGAATTCATGCATGCCCAATTGCAGACAATCAGTTTGGCAGCTTGGCTTATTCCCTAACCCACCATCAATCTGGCAACCTCAGCAAACTGGTTCTAGATGTTTTATACATGAGGCCAGATGCCCTAGCACTAGGAAGTCTTATGCTGACAAATGGGAAAGGTTCTACACCTGGATCCAGGCTAAGGGAACCAATATGGCACAGCCCTCCCTCTCATCCTGGATTACTTAGCTTACCTGCTACACAGTGGACTCTCCTTTTCCTCTTAAAATTCAAGCCTCTGCTATATCTGTTCATTTTCCCACTGAGCAGCCCCTTTTCTCACATGCTGTGATCAAACGGGTTCAAGAGTGGCTAGCAACTTGTAGCCACCCAGAAGAGCACCAACCCCAGCTTAGGACCCTAACTTTGTGTTGGAAAAGCTCAACCTCCCTCCCTTCAAACCTGAATCTTCAGCAGAGCTAAAATTCATCTCCTGAAAGCTGAAAGATTGCTTTTCTTCTGCCCATCACTTCAGCCAGAAGGGTCTCTGAGCTGCAAGCACTCATGGCTGTGGAATCTTTCATAATCTTCCATGCTGGCAGGGTATCCCTCAGGACTAACCCATTCTTCATGACCAAGGTGGTGTCCAGTGTGGCTGTCAACCAATCCATTCATTTGCCCACCTTTTCCCTAACCCACAGAACAAGGGGGGAAAGGATCCTGCACTCTAGATGTGCACAGACAGCTCAGATTCTATGTAGACCGGAGTAAATCCTTCAGAAAGTCTGATCAATTGCTGGTTAGCTTTGCTGCAGGGGCAGAGGGAAAAGCCATCTCCAAACAAACCATTTCCAAATTTCCCCCTGCCTTTTCTTCAAACCAGGAAGGTTTTTTGGGGTCGGGGGCTGCCAGACCCCGCCTTTAATCTCCCCCCTTTTTAAATCCCGGGGGCATCCTGGGGGTTTCCCCCAGGCATTTTTAAAACCTTTAACCAAATTTCCATGCCTGTTTCATCCCAAAAATTTGGGGTTTAAATTTTGCCGGCCCCGGTTTTTTTCCCCCCATCCCTAATTTCCAAAGTCTTGGTCCTGGCCTGTTTCCCGTTCCTCTTCCCTTTGGGAACGCCAGGTTCCCCCCCGGGTAATTAAAACCCCCCCCTGGCCCGGCCTACCTCCATATTCCTATCAGGGAATCATGCAGGAAACATCTCCGTTTCAGGGCAGGATCTCAGCACTTTCAGTTCTCTGCACTTCCTTTTGGTTTATCTACTGCTTCCAGAGTTTTCACAAAATGTCTGGCTCCGGCCATTGCCTTTTGCAGACAAAGGAATATCCAGATTTACCCATACTTAGATGACTGCCTAATTCAGGCAGACAGCCAGGAAAAGCTGCTCAAGCACCTGGCCTTTGTAAAGTCCCTACTAACCTCTCTAGGGTACACAATCAACGAAAAGAAATCCAAACAGGTACCCACCCAAAGGATTATATTCCTGGGAGCAAGGCTGGACACAGCATCCCAAATGGAATTTCTTAAACCAGAAAAGCAAACCTTCCTGACGACTTGCTTCTCTCAACTAGCCACCAGACCCCAACTATCTGCAAGGAAAATCCTGCAAGCTCTGGGGTTCATGGCATCTTGTATTCTACTCTTTCCATATGCCAGACTGCATATGAGGAAACTTCAGTGGTACCTAAAAAGCCTTTGGTGTCAACACACTCAAGACCTGGAGACTCTTATACCTATAATACCTTGCCTCAGAAAATATTTTCCTTGGTGGGCAACAACATTCTCCCTCAAAGGACTACCTTTCTCACCTCCCCACACCGCCCAGACCCTCACCACAGACGCATCAGATTATGCCTGGGGTGCACGTCTGGACAGTAGGTGCATACAGGACCAATGGCGTCCACAGCAAATCCATCTGCACATCAACCAAAAAGATAGCTGTCCAGCACGCCTTGATAGCTTTCAAGCCCTTTCTCTCCCCAGGGGCTCTCCTGATTAAAGCAGACAACAACTGTGATGTGGTATATCAACAAGCGGGGAGGGACTCTGTCCTAACCTCTATGCAGGCTGGCCATGACCCTTTGGAGCACAGGCTCTGCCATGCAACTCCACCTGTTAGCATAATTCCTACCGGGTTCCCTCAACTCTCTGGTGGATCACTTAAGCAGAAATCTTCTGAACCCACACAAGTGGCAGCTCAACAGAAGAACCTTCACCCTAATAACTCAGAAATGGGGCACCCTGAAGGTCTACCTCTTTGCTCAGCAAGTTCTGCACCAAGGAGCATCACTGCATGGCTTGGAAAGTGGATGCCCTGTCCTTCCCCTTGGGTCAATCTACCGGTCTATGCCTTTCCTCCACTACCTCTCATCCCCAGGGGTACTGCTCAAAATAAAGGAGGAAAAACCAAGGACAATTCTTATAGCCCCAGACTGTCCTCACCAGCACTGGTACCCCTTGCTGTGCAGCCTGTTCCCTCTACCACCTTGGCATCTCCATCAGATTCTAAACCTCATGACCCAGAGGGAAGGAGAATTCATGCATGCCCAATTGCAGACAATCAGTTTGGCAGCTTGGCTTATTCCCTAACCCACCATCAATCTGGCAACCTCAGCAAACTGGTTCTAGATGTTTTATACATGAGGCCAGATGCCCTAGCACTAGGAAGTCTTATGCTGACAAATGGGAAAGGTTCTACACCTGGATCCAGGCTAAGGGAACCAATATGGCACAGCCCTCCCTCTCATCCTGGATTACTTAGCTTACCTGCTACACAGTGGACTCTCCTTTTCCTCTTAAAATTCAAGCCTCTGCTATATCTGTTCATTTTCCCACTGAGCAGCCCCTTTTCTCACATGCTGTGATCAAACGGTTCCCAAGAGTGGCTAGCAACTTGTAGCCACCCAGAAGAGCACCAACCCCAGCTTAGGACCCTAACTTTGTGTTGGAAAAGCTCAACCTCCCTCCCTTCAAACCTGAATCTTCAGCAGAGCTAAAATTCATCTCCTGAAAGCTGAAAGATTGCTTTTCTTCTGCCCATCACTTCAGCCAGAAGGGTCTCTGAGCTGCAAGCACTCATGGCTGTGGAATCTTTCATAATCTTCCATGCTGGCAGGGTATCCCTCAGGACTAACCCATTCTTCATGACCAAGGTGGTGTCCAGTGTGGCTGTCAACCAATCCATTCATTTGCCCACCTTTTCCCTAACCCACAGAACAAGGGGGGAAAGGATCCTGCACTCTAGATGTGCACAGACAGCTCAGATTCTATGTAGACCGGAGTAAATCCTTCAGAAAGTCTGATCAATTGCTGGTTAGCTTTGCTGCAGGGGCAGAGGGAAAAGCCATCTCCAAACAAACCATTTCCAAATGAATAGCGCACTGCATCCATTTCTGCTACAAACAACATGGAAGGCCTTCTGCCAAGGGGGTCAGGACTCGCTCCACCAGAGCAGCCTCCACCTCTGCAGCTTTCCTCAGAGGAGTCCCCACCAGGGACATCCTGGAGGCTGCCACCTTAGACATCTGTTCACACCTTCACCAAACATTACCACCTGCCTGTCTTCAAATCCAGGACAGGATTGCCTCTGCGGTCTTGCAGGACATTCTAGCCAGACCCCAGTTTCCTTTACTGCCTCCACCCTTTTCCTAATCTATGGCAATCGACCCAAATGTGATGACTGCAACAGTGAAACACGAAGAACATCATACAGATGTTCTTCATGTTTCACTGTTGGAGTCATTACATTTGGGGTAATCTGCTGGCAGGTTGCCCTCAGTTGGCCTGAATAACAAAGTCTTAGGTCCTGCTGTCTGTTGCTGTCTCCTCTTCCATGACGTCAGGTCGTCAGGGGTATAAAACATGCAGCCGACGCCATTTTAATCAGTTTTTATTGCCGTGCGGTGCCCGAAGCAGAAGCAATTCGCAAGTGCCGGTTGGCCGACTCCTGAAATTTTCGTATTCGAGTTTCAGAACCGAAGTCTTTAGCATAAAGCTAAGTACCTTGTTGGGGAAACTTTCTTACTACTTACCAGTGTCAGTAAAAGCTAATAATTGCATTACTTGTGGATAGCAAATACCTCATAAGGATTTTCATTTGTACTGTATTCCTTGCCTAGGCCCTGATCACAATGTGCCTTGCTGTCGGTTTTGTGCTAAATTTAACCAACACACCATTAAGCGTCGGTATATTTTTGCTTCTAAATATTTTGGTTCAAGATTGAACTACCCTGAAATGTCATCTGTTAGCAATCCGACTATCGGAGTTCACAAAAAACGCAAGGAAAAAGACAGAGACAGACCGTCTAGGTCCAAAACAGACTACGAAGCTTCTCCTAAGCCAGTCGCCGGTTCGCCGGTACTCAGTGAGGCGCTTTCGCAGCCCCTGATGCCCACTACTTTTGAGTCACAGGCCTCTACCGAGACCCATTTGGAGTCTGGTATGCCACGAGATTCGCAAAGTATTGAACCCGCGGATGTCTCTCCCTTGGATGGGTCTGGAGCTTCTGAGCAGGCACCGGCTTCTGAGGGTGTTTTCAGGCCTCAATATTTTTACATTAAACAGACGCCAGCAACAAAACCAAGGTCAAAAACAACTTCTATGTCTAAAAAACCGATGCATGAGCCATGTGCTCATGCCCCTATGCCTAAAAAACAGATGATCAAAATGGCTGAGGATTTAATTACCTTGATCAGGGTTTCCCAGCTCCCCCCTGCTAAGAGGCCTAGGCAAGGCACTGACTATGAATCTTCAGATCAGGTTTCCAGTTCTTCTGATCAGGAATTTTCTTTTCCACCCTATGAGGATTCTGATGCAGAGGAATCCATCCCATCTGCATCTCCTCTCGAGGATTACTCTTTTGGAGAGACTTTGCATAAGGGAACATTTTCACTGGCAGAGTCAGGACTTCTCTGAATCAAAAAAGAGGCTTAGGGATTTCCTCCTTCCTCAGCAGAGGCCTTTGGCAATACCTCCTGTATTAAACATTGTTGTTGATGTGTTCTCGGAATCCAGCATGGCTCCTGATTCCCTGCCTCCGGCTCCTAGTAAGCCAGACAGATGTTACTGGGTTCTTGACTCCCACAAATTTCTTTTCAAAAATCCAGCTGCTGATACTGAGATGATTTCTCAGGGTCCCAAGGGTGTTGAGGCTTCTGCGGTCAAAAATCCTACCCCTTCTGATAGAGATTCCAGGGCACTGGATAGATGGGGTAAGAAGGTTTATACATCTGCAACCTTGGCAATCAGGGCTTTAAACTGCCAGTTTCATATGTTTAAATCTCAACACCATGTTAGGGGCTTACTGAAACAGAAAATGATGTTGATTTCTGATTGTGTGGAAAATAGAGTTGCAGGATTTATTGCATTCAGCAGAACAGGTTGGAAAGCATACTTTGCAATGTGGTTTTGATTCCTTGGAGGCCTCTTGTAGGGCCGCAGTTACTGGATCTGTGATTAGAAGGCATGCCTGGCTCAAGGAGCAAAATCTGCCTGATCATGTTAAAGCTAAATTGTTGGATGCCCCTTTGCAGCATGATACTCTGGTAATAAGGCAGAAAAAGTTTCCAAGAAAATGGAAGACAAAGCTAAATCTATGCAAACTGTAAAATATTTCTTGCAAGTGCAGCCACCCAGGTTCAGTAGGCACTGGCCTACTAGAAGTTGGTCCTTTCCTGTGTCTAACAGAGCCACTCAGGGCAAACCCAGGCGCTCAAAAGGCTCCAGATATCAATCACAGGGTTCTTACAGGTCAAAGCAATGGGGTGCCTCCACCTCCAAATCTGGAGGAAACCAAGCACAACCCTACAGTAAGCAGTCTCAATGTCTTTCCTCTACCATCTCCAAGCACTTATCTTTTGGCAGCCCCCTTGGGGGAAAAATTAGCACTTCATGCTCAAAATTGGCAGTTAATTACCCAGGACAAGTGGGTATTAAACATAGTATCCCAGGGGTACAGATTTCATTTCCATACTTTGTCAATTCCAAACGAATGGCCGGATCTGCCACAAAACCAGTGGGCAGAGGCCCAGAAACAAGTCATGTCCCTCATGGATATGGGGGCTGTTCAACCGGTACCAGAAAAGGAAAAAGGACAAGGATTTTATTCAAGACTTTTCCTGGTACCCAGAAAAGACAATTCATGGCGTCCAGTACTGGACATACCGATTCTGAACACATTCCAAAATTCAAAATGCTGACTTTACAACAGCTACTGCTTATGCTAGGCAAGAATGCTTTGTTAGTAACTCCAGACATGAGGCATACCTGCATATCCCAGTAAGGGAATCATGCAGAAGTTACCTCCGCTTCAAAGCAGGTTTTTTGCATTACCAATTCTCTGCACTGCCCTTTGGCTTATCTACTGTGCCCAAGGTCTTTATAAAGTGCCTGGCACCAGTAATTGCATTCTGCAGACAAAGAAACATTCAAATTTATCCTTATCTGGACGATTGTCTCATTCAAGCAGCGGACAAGGACACTCCAACATCTGGCGTTTGTGAAAAGGCTTCTAACATGCCTAGGGTACACAATAAACGAAAAATGACAACTGGTACCCTCTCAAAAGATAACATTCCTGGGTGCAAGCTTGAATACAACTGCCCAGATGACTTGCCTTACGCCAGACAAAGGCAACTGACCACTTAATTCAAACTGATGGCAACAACAAAAACCTAGTCTTCTGCAAGACAAGGCTCTGGGCTTCATGGCATCCTGCATCCTACTAATTCCATATGTAAGACTGCATATGAGGAAACTTCAGTGGTACCTAAAATGTTTATGGAGTCAACATTCACACAGTCTGGAAAATGATTCCTCTTATTCCCTGCCTGCAACAGGAGTTTCTGTGGTGGGCAAAGGCCCGTCACCAAAACATGGGATGGCCCTTCACTCTACCCCTGCCAGCCAAACCTTAACAGACCCATCAGATTATGCCTGGGGGGCCCACATGGCAGGAAGATGCATTCAGGGCATATGGGCACCAAAACAAATGCATCTACATATCAACCAGAAAGAGATGCTAGCTGTTCAAAATGCCCT
>NC_056747.1:980281070-980284610 GCF_019279795.1 Protopterus annectens
GTGGTAGCTGTATATGTTACATCCTGTTTTGGACTTGGGTTTGTATATTTGTAATAGATTTTGGGTTGAGCTCCTAAGTTGCCTTGTAGTGGAGTAATGGGAGATGAGGGGGCTTAGAGCTGGACAAAAGGCAGACTGATATAGAATGTAATGCATTATTTGGAGCTGGGCGAGGAGAAGCTGGTGAGGTAGTTCAAGCCAATTTAGTTATTTTAGGGGGAGAGAATGGTGGGATTTATAGGTTTGTTGAGTTGGAAATCTAGCTATCTTGTAATAGCTTGACTCAAACTTGATAAGTAGGGTGGAGTTGAGATTAGTAAATATTTGGGAGCAGTATGTTAAGCACGGCTTGTTAAGCATTTTAATATGCATTTAGTATATGTTGAACACTGAGCATTTAAAAAGGTGCAAGTATTGTTACTACTGTAATAATTTCCTTTCCTGAATATATGTATATTACTGAACGTCTGTTTAAAAATTTTTGCACAGTGTTGCATTTCTCCCCAGGCCTCTGCTGAAAGAGGTTTTTCTTTTTTGATGAAATCCAGTGGGAACATACCAGTAGAGAAAAGCAAAAAAAAAAAAATAAATAAATTCTGGGCACGTAACTGTTTAATTTTGAAATGCCATCTTTTAAGGGCTCAGACTCTATTTTTTTTTTTGTCTTTGATTTCCAGTCTCTGGAATAAACTTGTAGTTCAAATCAAACACACTGGGTCTCCAATAATTTTTAAGGAGCTCTATCTTGCCTATCAAGATGTGTCCTAGTATATATTAGCTAAAGTCATTTGAGTTTGTGTTGAAATAGGCTTTTAGGCTGAAACACTGGGATTGCAGTCTTTCTGTTCCTGTTTTGTGTGAAGAAAATGCCTTTGTCAGTCACTTACTGATGAAACCAAACACATCTTCAATTTTGAAATGGTCAGAATTTTATAACTAGGTTTTTCAAGTCTATTTTGAAGCTGCAAAGTCACATTTTTCAGATCATAGTTGAGTTGCAGTGCATCTCTAGCAGCATGCTGACTAGTTTAGTGTTTAGGGCATTTTACTACTGGTGGCATCCTGTTGATTAGGTAAAGGTCTTTAAAATGTTTGTGTCTTCAGAGCAAAACTGAATTCTAGATGCTTGTATCTAGATTAGATACTTGCACCCTCCTCTCTTCAGTTCATAGATTTGTGTAATGTTGCTTCTTTAATTTGCCAGAAACTGAGCTCACCGCAGTGGCTTTGCAGTGCAGGTGCTCTGGATTTCAGTTTTGGCCTGTGATCTGTGGACTGACGCAGCTTATCCATTAAGTGATTGATAGTTTAGGCACTAAAGTGTTCCAATGTACGTATCCATATGAGATAGTCTGTGACCCTGTCTCGAATCTGTGTATGCTCTTACAGGATGTCATATTGAGAATTGCAGTTATGTGACTGTTGTAATGTGTTTTCACACTTTTGTCAGTCATTAGCAGTTTTAGCACCCATTAGCACTGTTATGTGTAAATGTTTGTATTGATTTTTCCATCAGTTGTCAGATAATTACTTATGAAAAGAACAGTCACTTCAGTGACTAAGCAGTGCATTTTAGTGACCCTGAGCTGTGTGGTGTATATGATGCCCCCCAATGACTTAAACGGTGGTTATGCATCACTCCATTGAGTATCGTTTTATGGGAGGCAGATTCACTGTTAGTCCACAAATCTTTTTACAGTGATGCTTGGTAACATACTCTTCAGGAAATCCCACTGAGGTTAACTAGCCTGCTTAGGAAACTGTCTGCAAGTAGAATTTGCATTTCCTTGTTGTTTTTTATTGGATTATAGGTTACTAGGCTAATGGCCCCAGAGCTTTTTAAGCCTATCCATTCATGCCACAGTTTTCACATACAGTGAGCAGAAAAGGGAAATAGATGACAGGGGCCCAGAGGATTTTCATTAAGTGTGTTTCTCAAGTGGTGGCAGTTAAGTACCCAGGGGCAGATGGATTTTTATCCCATTGGAAGTATTTTTATCCCATCGGAAGTATCCAAGATTCCAGTTTTCATACTGTCAGACTATATGTCTTCTAAATGCAAGAGAGCAGGTTCCATTCCTTTACATTTGGGTACACTTTTCTTCCCTTGGGTCTTCCTGTGGCAGGTCTCTATCGCATAGCCCTGGAATTTGATCTTGCCTGGCATAGTTAGAGATATTTGCTAAGGCAGTAGCAGTAGTGTCTGACCAGATTATTTCCCAATGCCATCCTGTCCGCGAAGTGTGTAAATACACTAACATTTTAGTGTTTGCATCTATCTTGTCCGTGGGCGCCTTAGAGGCATCGGACCCTGTGAGGTTAAGTGCCCCGCCTCATTTATGAGGGCCAGTGTTTTATTGGATCCATCTGCCACCATTATATTATCAACAGTGGGACAAATGGTCTCAACTAAGCTGCCTGTGTCATTGGAATGGTACCTTTTCCCATGGCACTGCTAGTGGCGTCAGATATCGGTGCTGACATTGGGCCAGATATTTCTGGTCATGGCTTTTGTGTTGCATGGCTCAGCCTTTCACCCCTTGGGGGGGGGGGGGGGTCAGATCTCTGGAATGAAGGGTAACTGGGGTCACAATCAGTTTTGTTAGCCTCAGTCTTGGTCCCAGTGGCCACTGTCCTATCCTGGGATCTTTTGCGTCTGTCTTAGCTGGAAACCTGTTGTCCAACACTCCCATCTCCTTCCCGAGCAAGACAGGACGACTATGAAGAGTTCTTGCAGAATGTCATTTGTAGGTCTAGAGATTCCTCTTGTTCCATCTCTTTGAGTAAGTCCCACAAAAAGCATAGAAGGAAGCACCAATGTAAGAGGAGGTATTTATACTCCCCTATGGAGTTTCTCTAAGCAGATGTGAATGAGGGTAATGGCTCTGTTCCCTTCATCCACCCAAACAATCCCAAAATTTGTGGTAATCTTGGAAATGATGAGGTAAAAGGCGGGATGATCCCAACCCCCCCCCCCTCCATCTTCTCCTTGGTGCACCGTGAAAGACATTCTGGTTTACCAAGTAATCTTTCAGGCTTGTCTCCATAATTGACAGAATTGATGTGGCTAGTGGTGCAATCTACCGTGAAAAATAAAGATATTGTGGTTCCCATCCCAAGGAGACTAGATACTCCAAACTCCCAAGGACTGGATGTGCTGGCAGACTCCCAGGCCAGATTCCAATGTGGTATTGTCAACCTTCAAAGAAAACCTGTGCTCTTCAAATCCCACTGTAAGTTCACCAGATTGGGATTCCAAGTTTCAACAAGAGCTGCCAGTTGAGGGCAGCTGTTTTGCTGGTGGTTGCCGAATGGGACCTGAAAGTCAAGCTGCAGTCTTGGCTGACAGCCAGCTCTTTGACTGAGCTCACAATGCTCCTTGGTTATAATTCAGTGGATGGTGCAGCCAGTGTAACAGTGCACCCTCATTCCTGGATGGACCTTAAGCATTTTATCATAGATGTAAAGATGACCTTTATGGATGTGCATTTCAGTGCAATTGGTGAAGACATGCTTGCAAAGAACCAGACTTTGTATGTT
>NC_056747.1:980285110-980312415 GCF_019279795.1 Protopterus annectens
TTTCCAGTTTTAAGTATGTCTAAACTAATCGCTTAATGTCACCATTCTCCTGGTCAGCCCTAAAAACAGGAATTTATGCATATTGGACTTGAGGTTAGACGATTTGCCAAAAAAAATTGCATCTACCTTGATCACTCCTTGTGTACTGTTTGAAATGGATGTTTGGGAAAGGCTACATCTGTCCCTGAGGGCTGTGGGATTTGATGTTGATAAAGTGCATCAGCGAAAAGCAGAAACTCAAATGGAAGAATAAACTGTCAAGAATGATTTTTCTTACACAGCTGTAAAATTAAAGGTGTTCACTGAGGCAACAACCAAGACAAGGGAGTACAGCTTGTTAATGCCAGCTTACTGTTTTTCCCACAGATTTGGAATCACAGTTGGCTATGACTCGTGCCCAGCGTGTCCGTGCTGCTGTATATCCAGAGACTTTAGAAAATACATCTGTACTCATGACTACTCAGATCGACCCCAGCCAGCAGACTAATGTACAGAAATTGGCCGAACCTTCTCAGTTGCTGAAAACTGCAATAATTCACCTCATTAACTACCAGGATGATGCAGAGTTGGCTACTCGAGCGATCCCAGAGCTCACAAAACTGCTGAATGATGAGGATCAGGTAAGTGACTGTAATCTTGTTTTACTTTATTTTGTTAAACCCCTTTCATGGGCAACACAAGAGGACAAGTATCACAACTGAGCCCATGGGTAAAGGGCATACAATCCACCGTGTCTACCTGGACTTTGCCAAGTCCTTCAACATTATTTCCCATGTTGGGATTATTGGTAAACGCTCTCAACTCATCATTAATCAATGCATAGTTAGCTGTCCAGTAAAATGACAGAACCTGTATTAATGTTGAGGATATTTGTTCTAGACAAAAAAACAACAAAACAGTGGTATATTTTTCTGATATGAAAGCGGACATCAGGAATGTGACTAACCATCTTTTGCTAATGATTGCAAACTTGGGGTGTTAATTAAATCCCCCATTGATATTCAGATTCCTCAACTAAAGCTGGATTAAGCAAATGTTTGGTGTGTTAATTATCAGAACCAGAGGGTAAACCCACAAGTGCATTGCAAGTATGCAGAAATGAACCAAGTACAGCATTCTACACAGTCCACTTTTATTATATATCTAATGATGTAGACTTTTAAGGCTAATTTCATTTTTCCAGTACAAAAATTAGGAGAACTTTTAAAATGAACAAAAACTGTTCTGCAACTTCTGTCTTACTGTTAACTTTTTTGTTATTTTATTTAATAGGGCATCCGTGCCCTCTCCCACTTTTCACCTTTCGGAGTCCATGTATTTACCAGTTTTGTCAAGTCAAACTTGTTCCTGTGTGTTAATGTCTTTCGAAAACAGTTAATATGCTGGTACTGAATCATTCAAAGCTGGAAGTTGTTTTCATTTCCAAGCTGATGCTGAGCAGTCTGACTTCCACTGTGTAAATGTATAGCTGAATAGTTTTGCTTTTGCCATGGTTTCAGAAGGACCCTCGTCACAGAATGCAGAAAGCACTAATGAGAGTCAAAACATGGTTATTCAGACAAATAAATGGAGAATTACAAAATCTGTTTCACCTTTCAACTGTTTTTTTGTGGGCTTCAACCCCCCCCCCCCACCTGCAGAAGTGGGGAGCTTGTACCTCCATGCTACTGCTGCTTGTATATATTCTCCCAAGATTGCTGTATCTTGGACAAAGTGGAATACCCCAAGGTATGACTGTCAAAGGAGATGGGTATGTACTGACTTTACACTAGTAGTAATGCAGTTCAGGGATTATAGATACAGTACTCTACTCTCCCTTGCCACAGATCCACATTTCTGATGGCCTTTGTTTGCGTTCAGAAGTTAAGCTAGCTAAGACAGTTGGCCTTTCATGCTTGTTCTTAGTGCCTTGAGGTTTTTCTTGGTAAAACAAATGTTTGCTTCTGTTACCTTGTGTCTTCCATCCACTCAACTGCTAATGGTCATCATGCAACCAGAAAAACATAACCGGTTCTACAAGAAGAGTCTTGTGGCAGTCATGGTAGTTAAACTATGACATTGGTCAGTGTTATGTACACAGCCACTAGTGCAGTGGATGGTGGTTGTCGTGACTCTGTTGTCATGGGATAATAAAATGGCCAATCCAAGCACCTGTCAAAAGAATACATCCTAATTTACAAGTAAGAATATTGGGCAGTGGCTGATATTCAGCCTTTTCATCTTTGATTTTTGTAGTAGATTACAGGAGCTTCCTGAGAATCTCTGCCAGGATACCAAACAGTGTGCTGCATCTGTAAGGTGACATCACACGGCCTGTTAGTGTTACGATGATATTTTTCCTTTCCTAGCGTTGTAGTGATGCTATAAGCTCTTAGGTCATGTAGTGATATTGTAAGCTCTTGGGTCATCTTCACAGTCTACTTTAGTAGCTGATGTATATTTACAATGTTATTATAGGAACCTCCATATGCAAGGTACCCCCCTCCCCCATAATAAGCTCCACTGCACAGATCGTGCTTTCTAATTGCTACCATTAAAGACTTGATTATCCCTACCCTTTAATGTAAATTGAATTCTTCTTAAGAAGCTTAAACAGAACTTCTCTAAAAAATGCTAAATGCAAATATTTTATGATCAGTAATATAACCTAAAGCCTAGCATGTAAGCATAGGTTACATTCACAACAATTATAATATGTTAAGGCAGTATATTGACCAAAGGAGTGACCAGCATAGTTCTCATCAAAGACTCTTCCTCCACTTCCCCTACATTTCTCTTCCGGATTTTCCTTCCTTTCTGACTGATTTTCACTCTACCTCTCCCATCTTCTCCACAATCCTCGTATTTTAAACTGCAGTCAGCTAGTTTCCTGTCGTAACTTGGAGAGCTTGCCATTTAACTTGCTTATTAAACTGAGATATAGGGCTGTAGCATGTTTAACCACTTAATGAATAATTATGTTAATTACTTAAGTTAAATCTAAGTATGCTGTTGCCGATATACATTGTCTGGCACCACAGAGGATTAAAGCTCTTAACTGCTTCCTGTAGTCTTTGGGTACAGGGTTTGATTAATTCCATATCCATTTAACTACTGTGCAACTCTGAGCAAGTCGCTTAACCAGACAGTGCTGCTGGTTCACCCCTGAAAATTGCCACTTTGGCTAGTGGGCTTACCTAGTTAATATTAAGTAAAATAAAAAAAATAAAATTCATTGCATAGTCCTAAAAGTATTAAAAATGTAATGTTTCTCTGTGGTCCATATTTGTGTATCCTGTGCTCTAAAGCTGCTCTACTTTTTTTTTCCTCTGTTGTGATGATGCACATACCCTGTACTGTCTATGCTGTGATGCTACATTTTCCATGAGTTATGTATAGGCAGCCGTTGCTTCCAAGTAACTAAGTGCCTGTTTTTGCTCTTGTATTGCACTTTTAATTTGTATTTGTGATCTTCTGTCTGAACTGTCTTTGCACATTTTACTGTATACTATACTAGTTCAGCTGTAACATAGCCCAGTTCCAGGTTTGCAGTTTCTGTGTCTGTTTTGTAACTTCTGAGCATAAAATTCAAGCCATCTTTGTTGAAGGCCTTTCTGCACCCTTGTGGGAGGAGAGTGCTGTCTGGGTCCCATCTAATCGATGGTGAGGGTTATTTCTCATTTTATTTAAGCATCGCTGTTGCACTTGTTTGAGTGTAATGCACCATCCTGCACTCCTGCGTAGTGGTGGTTACTGTTGCTGGTTGTAGACACATTTTTCTTGTTAAAATTTCCCTTAGCACTCTACTTGAGGTCCTCTGGAGGTTTTTCATGGCCCTGCACTACTGTCAGGTGAAACACCACATCTAGCCTTAGAGGTACAAACACACGTCTCACCCACTAGCCGTTCCTAAGTGCCACTTCTTTTCCTGTGACTATATAAATTTACTTAACACTATGGACTGGCATTTTCCCACAGTTTCTCCAATCAGCTTGGTTGACATGGGCATCATGCCTCATGTTCACGGACAACCCTGTATTAGTCCACACAAACTCAACATGTGAGAGATGCAACTATGTTAAGAACCTTGACTCCATGCTCTCTCGCACACCAGTCAGTACATTTGAAAATAAGCAGGTTGTCACATGCACTCTTCACCTCCTACACCAACCAAACCCACATTATACATACTACATATGTGGAGGTCCTCACAAGAAACATACCTAAACACCAGAGACCTCCTGAACACAAAAACAAGCATGCTACACATAGTACTTCCTCTGCAGACCACAATACATATGATAGGTGAGACACTGTGTGAGATCAAGCCCTTAAGGCAGAATACAAAACCAAACATATTAGTCCTTGGTGATTCCACCATGAGATACACAGATGTCCCTGTCAGGCTAGATAAGGAAAAGGTCGCAGTCAGCTGTCTTGTCAGGTGCCAGGATCTGCCATGTCACACATGCAGTCCATGTCTGTCAGCAGCATGTACTGTTATGACTCCATTGTATTCCATGTTGGTGTGAGCAACTTGAGACTTGCCACTCTGGGCTATATGAAGAGACATGGCTGAGTTCTGAGACTGTGTCTGAGGCAGGTATGTCCATAGCCTTAAGCCGCATTTTACCTTCACCTAGGATGATGCCTTAATACCAACAGAAAATGATAGACTTAGAATAGCACCAGAAACTAAGCCAATTAAGGGGATCCATTATCTCTCAACCTGGGATGACATGATTGACTGACCTCACTGCTCTGCCAGAGATGTTCATCTGTCACCCCTGGGGATTTCAGCTACTGGCTAAGGCTCTTGCCACTCCCATAGTGCATTTTTTAGGCAGTAGCTCATAAAATTCCTGATGTAAAAACTCCCATATAGAAACAACCTGAAGGTTATGCTGCTAAGCGCTAGAAGTCTTGACATGAAACTGCACTAACTGGAACTAGTCCTCACCTTGGAAGATGCAGACATTTGTGCAGTCTTGGAGACCTGGTTCACAGCTGTGGAGAGCACCCCAGCCATGCCAGGTTACACCTCCTTCCACACATTCAGACCACAAACTGAAGGCATGAAAACTAAAGGAGGTGGTATATCAATGTTCATTAAAGATAAATTCACCTTCAGATTGGTTAAACAGTGTGAGATACTTTAAGTGAAGTTAACTGTTGGTAGGACACCTATTCAAGTCATTGCCAACTACAGGACCCCCCTCCATGAATCTGGAAACCCACTCTGCCTATTTGGAGCTACTTGTGTCTGTCAAGATAGATCCGAACACCATGGTTTTGGGTAACGTTAACTACCCATCCATTGAGTAAATTACTCATGGTCAAACTGACTTGCCCAAAGCTTCATCTACTTTGTGAACTCCAATGCCATAGACGAGCTGATTGACATCCCCACAAGGGTGACAATATCCTGGATCTGGTGCTTACCATTATGGAGGACCACTGTAGCACCCCACTATGAAGTCTTCCCTAGTGAGATCTGACCACAAATCAGTCCCATTCGAAGTAACTATCACACACCCCCCACCCTAGCAGTAACTAAATTAAAAAAACTTCTCCAATGCAGATTATAATCCTTACGAGATGATATAAATAGCTTCACTGCACCTCCCTCCTCAGATGGAACTGGCAACTATGCTGAGGTCTGCACCAGTGCTTTATATAAACACCCATGTAACTGCATTGACTCTGCTGTACTTGATAGGACCAAAACGAGCTCCTCAAGGAAGAGAAACCTGCCTGGTGGACAACTGCCATTAACAGGCTTTACAATAAGAGGAAGAAATTGCTATCTAAGAGTAAGAGGGAGCAAGCCCTAAACTGGAAACTCTCCCTCTTCAGCTTTAACAAGCAAACACGACTTCTTGTGAAGTCCTCCAAAGCAAACCACATACTTCTTGTGAAGTCCTCCAAAGCAAACCACATAATCCAAGTTGGGTTCCTCGACTAAGGACAATCATAAGGCATTCTTTAGTTATATCCGTAACCTAAAAGGAAGGGCCCAGATTTGTGTTGAACTGGTAGTTAGTGATACCACAGATACAAACCTGTGGATATAGTTAACCTATTAGCCAACAGGTTCTGTGAAAACTTCACTCCCCTATCCCCACCACATGTACCCCATGACATCCCTGCCACCTACCTTGTATCTGTAAAGAGCTGTTGTAAAAACCCACTTGAAGGCCAGAAACACCTCATCTGTGGGACCTGATAACATCCGAGGCTGCATCCTACATGGGCTCCAAAATAAATTAGCAACACCATTGGGTAATCTTTTCAATCATAGTCTAAGCACTGGCTTCATCCAAGCTGAATGGAAAATGGCCACTGTTATCCCCTTACACAAAGGTGGTGCTTCCACTGACCCCGGGGACTAGACCTATTTGCCTGACTAGCCTTCTCTGTAAGGCCATGGAGTGAATAATCATAGACGTTATAAACAAAGATGTAGGTAACTTCCAAACATTTGGCCCTACTCAGTTTGGATTTGTCAAAGGGCGATCTTGCCTGTTAAACCTGGTGGACTTCTTAGAGACGGTCACCAAGGTCCTGCACAAGGGGAAATATGTGCATACACCCTACTAGACTTAGCCAAGGCTTTTGACACTATCCCCCACTCAGACATCATTGAGTAACTTGCCCAGCTAGGTATCAACCCTTGTATAATTAGATGCGTTGGTAACTGGCTCACTGATAGAAGCCATATAGTCAAAGTAGGGGAATCCACCTCCAACAGCAGATCTGTAACCAGTGGTGTTCCACAAGGATCAGTCCTGGGACCTCTACTGTTTAGAATCTATTTCTGAGGTGCAAGCAAAAACTAAAGGTTTATGGTTGACAGTGTTTTCTGATGACCACAAACTGGGAGCGGTCATGGACTCTCCAAATGATGTCACCATCCTACAAGAAGGTCTTACACAAACAAGTGATTGGTGCCAAAGTTATGGCCTTAAACTCAGTGCAAAAAAAGTATCCTCCCATTCGGTAAGAGCGATGTTCCTGCTAACTAGCATATCAGTAGTAACACCCTAAGTATGCACTCTGGTGAGAGACCTGGGCACACAGGTTGATAGCAGCCTTACCTTTGGTCACTGTTTCCACAGTGGTAAGAAGGTCATTCTATATTGCTCATCTCATAAGTATGGGCATTGCCTCCAGAAAAAAGTGTTATAATCTCCCTGTACTCTTCCCTCATCAGGCCAATAGTTGAGGACAAGGCTCCTTTTGGTATGTACCTTTCCAATCACCTGCAGCAATTTGAGAGACCACAAAGGTTCCTCAAAGAAAATTAAAGGTCTTCTGCATCTGTCTTATGTGAATAGTTTGAAATCACTTTCACTTTATTCTGTTTCATACGGAGGTGAACTCTGCTTTGCATGTAAGGTGATCTCTGATTCTGCTTTATTGGAAATCCTGCATATCCGCAAATCAAATGGTACACAGGTTACGTGTGAAGATTTTAACCTTGTATGTGACATTTAATAGAACATGCTGGAGGGACAGATTTGTCTCCCAGAGGTTACCACACCTTTGGAGCAGACTCCCACTTCATGTCAAGCAGAGCACCTTATTGGCCATCTTCAAACACAGTCTGGATGACTGGATGGGTAACTGTAAATTCACCCCGGGGGTTCCACCTGTGTCCGTCTTAGACAGTGGCAATAGAAGCCTAGCCAAGTTCTACCCTTAAGGGCCATAAGGCCATTAGCCTAGTAACTTCCTATGAATCTACCAGAAGCTTCCCTAAAACTGATCACAGTTCTCTGCTGGAGAATGAAGACAGCCTTATTGTCTTCATTTGGTTAAGAAATCTGAGATGAAAAGCTCCTTGACTATAGGAGCTATGCAGTATAGAAGCACTGAGTATCATGGCCAGCATCTCTGCAATGGGGCGTTAAAACATGAAATGTGAAATATTTGCAGAAAGTAATTCATGTGTGGATTAACCATAAGCTTTAAGCATCACAAAATGGAACTAAGTGAGCACCTTGTTGGGACATCTGGATGGTGCAGTTTCACAATACTGACATGTTTGTTGATGGTTGACATTTAATGGAAAACAGGAAGATGACTCCCTTTTGCCACTATACCAGGCAGTTTTCCACGTGATGCATGTCTAACCACAATTGTTTTAAGGGAAAACTCTATCTTAAAACTCCATTTTTCTGTTATGGTTTGATATTATTATATGCTGTATTAATGGATCAGATCAGCTGTTAGTATCTGTAGTACGTTATACCACTGAATGACCATTATAGGGTGAGTCATATTGATGTGATCTGGTGTTGTAGGTTCATAGGTACTAGGCTATCGGCCCAAGGGCCAAAGTAAGCCTAGCCAACAAGGTTCCCTGGCTTACGCCACCCAAGAAAGTTAATTTCCTGTGCCCCTGTCAAGCAGAGCCACAGAAGTGATCCCTGGGGTGTATGTCCTATTTCCCATCCACTCATCAAGGTATTTCTTGGAGTGATAATGAGGAACTTTGCTTGACATAGATGGGTAGCTTGTTCCAGAGTATAGAAAGTCTCTGTTAAGAAATCTATCCCTCCAGCATGTCCTGTTTGTTGTGGTGACAAGGTTTAGGTCCCTAGAGCATGTAGCTCGGAGGGATTGGGATTTCTTTAGGTGTAGCATGTCCAACAGCTCTGGGTTTAACATATCTTTATATGTTGGGCAGAGATCTCCTCGGAGCAGGCGATGTGCCACAGAGTTAAGCTGGAGTTTTTTGAAACTGTCGGTGTAGGGCATCTGTTTGAGGCCAGTAATCCTCTTTGTGATGTACTTCTGTGGCCTTTCCAGCTGCTGCAGATGTCTTGTGATGTACATTCCAAAAGGGGTGTTGTGCTTTTATAATGGGTCTGAGTGCTGAGTAGAGGGGAATAATGACCTTTTTTTTGTTTTTCCTGAATGAGAACCCTTTTATGATGAGGTGTGCCACATAGAATTTTTCTGACTACTGTGGCGATGTGATTATCAAAGGAGAGACTGCTGTCCACCTGGGTCCCAAGGTCTCTTATCACACATTCGGCGTTTACACTGCCATTTATGTGGTAGTTCATGGGTACAGAGTTTTTACCAAAGGGGATGACAATGAGCTTGAGGCCATGCCTCTGACATCAGGCATCTGTTTCAATGAGGCCCTTCTGTAGGATGTCTGCATCATTTGGGGACTCTACTATGGCTCCTAGTTTGCAGTCATCTGCGAACTTAATTAGCCAGAGGCCTTCTGTGTTAGCCTGTACGTCAGAGAAGTAGATACCAAACAGGAGAGGTCCCAGGACTGAACCCTGTGGTACTCCACTTGTCACTGGTTTGAAGTCCGATTTGGAGTCTGCATCTTTTACACTGTGGGTTCGGTCAGTGAGCCAGTTGGCAGCCCAGTATGTGACGTAGGGATTTATACCTAGTTTAGTGAGTTTAGCTAGAATTCCAGAATGGGGGATGGTGTCAAAAGCCTTGGCGAGGTCAAGATAGGCTTTGTGAACCACCTTGCCCTCGTCTATGGCTTTGGTGACTGCCTCAAAGAAGTCTATCAGGTTCAGAAGACATGATCTTCCTTTCACAAACCCGAACTGGGTGGGGTCTAGAGTTTTGGAGGTTACCAATGTCTTTGTTTATGATTTCCATGATACGTTCCATGGCCTTGCAGAAGGCTCGTCAGGCTAATAGGGCAATAGTTCCCAGGACCAGTGGTGGATCTCCCTTTGTGGAGTGGGAAAACTGTTGCTGTGTGCCATTCAGTGGGCACAAAGCCTGACATGAGACTATGGACATGGTGCTCAGGTGGGGAGCCAATTTGTTCTGAAGTTCATGTAAAACGCAGCCTGGGATGTTGTCTGGTCCCATGGATACTGTGTTTTTGTTTTTAGAGTGCACAGCTTTTACCTGCATAGATGTGATTACAGGGACTCTGCAGTCTTCCTGTATAGATATGTGCCCTTTAGGGGGTCAGAGGGGGATAAAGTTAGGACTATCTGCCAGGATGTTGGCAATATCCGTTGGTTCTGCAATTTCTGTGCCATTGTGCTGTAACTCAGAGCAGGTCTGGGTGTTGCCATTGAGATTCTTGACATAGCTATAGAATGCTTGGTGGTTGCCCTTAGAATCCGTGACTATTTTGTTTTCGTAGCTAGCTTTGGAGGATCTTATAAGGGATGTCAGCTTCTTACTGAGGCTGACCAGGGAGTTTCTCCACTCATGGGATTTTACTGTCTTTTTGCAACAGTTTCTTCCTTCTGTTGTAGAGTTTGTTTGTGGTAGGAGACCACCAGATTGGCTTCCATATTTTGGAGGATAGCGTCTTTGTTCTGTTTGGGATAACATTATCCATGCACTCGAGTAAGTGCTTATAGAGTGCATTTGTGTAGGATTCAGCAGTCGTAACTGTATTGCCCATCTGCATGGGTGTCATGACGTTTGCTACTTCTGTCTTAAGAAGCATGAAGTTGGCTTTGGAGAAATTTTTTTACTGTGGTTTCCTTAATGGTGGGTGGGGTGTGGATATCTAGGGTGATTAGCTTATGGTCGGATCTGACCAACGAGGAGTTGACTTCAGGTGTGGAACACTGGTCACTCATGTTGGTAATGACTAGGTCTATGATATTGTTGCCCCTGGTGGGGGTTTGTACAAGTTGATCCAAGGCATTGTAATTTATGAATTCCAGAAAGTGTTGAGCAAAGGAGTTGGTACATATAGTTCTCCCAGTTAATGGTGGGGTAGTTGAAATCGCCCATTATTAGGGTGTTTGGTTGAACCCTAATACTTTCCAGTATATCAAGCAAAGGGGAGTAGGAATCCTGGGGCATGATGGGGGATCTGTAGCAAGCTACAATTTGGATTGCAGTTTTGCCCAGAGTTAGTTGCACTTGGATAACCTCTGATGTATTATGCTGCGCAACTAGCCTGGAGGTGTGGATATATCCATAATGAATATGGATACACCTCTGCCTTTGCTGTTCTGGTCCAGGTTAGATGGCCGAAAAGTGTGGTATGAGTTATAGCCTGGTAATGCAGGGGTGCTCTCTAGAGCCTTTATCTTTTGTCGCTTAGGATTTATGCCAAGTCCCATTGATATGACTAAAGCTGGATATGAAGAAGTACATTGGTTCCCCCCTAATTTATACAAAATAAACGATGTTGAAATACAGGCATGTTGCACACCTTTTGAAACCTGACTTTCTATTTTTCTCTGATTAGCCTTGAATTGTGGTAGTAACAATGCTTCTCTTATGCTTTTCACAGTCATTCAACACTTAAGACCCCCCCCACACACACACACACTCTTTTTTGTAGGTATCGATCAGACCTGTCATTCAACTGCAGCAGTCAGGTAGCACTGAAGTTGTCTTGTGTCTACCTTCACACAGCAAGCGTTTTTGCATTCATGTGTATAGTCTTTAGTTCTGAAATTTGTCACATTCTGAGATTTTTGTAATTTTGCACCGATGTCTTAAATGAAATTATCCCACTTATATTCCTTTTTTTCTTTAGCATTCTGTAGCATATTAATGCTTTCTGTAAACTAAAATCATTGAGAGTGACAAATTAGTACCTTTCCTCTGTGCTGTACAGTGACTTCAACTTAATACCAACAAAAAAATTCTGCAAGTATAAACATGAAGTCACTTTTGATTTTGCAGTTTGTACATGGACAAATCCATAAGACTAGTGTTTTTACTGTGAAGCCACAGTGGCTGTTGACACCCGTTTGGAAATGGATTGTATTCAACATTTCATTCAGGTACTGCAAACTGAACCTGTGCTGTGAATAACCCTTTATTCCTTTCTTTTGTTGTCTGATGCCTGCAACCAGAAATGGTCCTTTAATTTTATCTTAGTCGTTCCAGAATTCTGTCATAGTTAAACTCCAGATGTCCTTCCTTAGATCACTGGTACAGTACTTGAAACTTGTTAGGTTATCTTGCCTAGATATCCAGCTGGGGTACCAAAGCCAAAACCTTCCATAGAGCCATATGTCCTACATATGAACGCAAATCCTGGATCTCTCCGCCAGTCCAAAAGCAGTCCTGGCACGCAGTCTGTTCTGTGTGTGGTTGTTGGTACTTTTGGCTTTCACTGTTTCAGTTAAGTGCCCTGTTGGGGAGCCTTCCTCTATTTTTCTCAACTGTACTGCTGTTTGTCACTGTATTGGATCTCAGCTAGGAGAAGAAAGTGTGATTTGCAGTAGGCACGTTCCCACAAGGAACTTCACTCCCATTTCCTTATCCGTTCAGGTGCAGAGCACAACTACAAAACTTGTGTGATCTGTCAGTCCTGTGTTCCAAATACCCTAAAAAGTTGACATGGAAACTCCAGTGTGTCACACAAGTAAAGATTGCAAACCCTTTGACCGCTGACATCTCATCTGTTCAAAAGAAATAGTGTGAGGCATAGACTTCCCAGTTGGACTCAAATGTGCCTGCAGAGGTCACTGAACCTGCAGTAAGCCCAGCATTTGCTCAGACTCCTGCTACCACAGCCCTGCCAGTATGGCCTCTGAGGTTTGCACATCCAAAATGACTGAAACTACCAGTAATGGCGAGAAGGGGGAGCCCCACTTAATTATTTCCAAAAGATCCACTCAGGCAACCTGTAAATGGTTCAGCTCCCAGGCAGCTGCTTGAAATGTTTAATCTCCCATGCCCCTACTTAGACTTATCAAGGGTACCAGAGCTTGTCAGAAGTTTGGAATGCATGACTAGGCTTAAAAAGCTCCTTGTGGTTGTTAGCCTAGTAAACACATATGAATCTGTGACCCAAAGGCATACCACAGATATTCATTTGAGAGGAAACTCCTGGATTTCTCTTGGAGCCTATTTAAGGCCATAATGGCACTTGGGCTACCATCCTTTACAGGGCCTGCTTCTTTTTCTCCTTCCAATCCACAGTTCTTCTGAAGACCAAGAGGATGGATTGGACTCTGATGAGCACTCTTTAGCCTATTCTTCCGAAATCCGTTTACTAGGTCAAGTGGCCTCTGATAATGAAGATTCCCTTTCTCTCTTTTTACTTTTCTTTTGAAGCTTCTTTTGGGGGAAACTCTCTTAATATGATGAATTCTGAATGGCAACAGATTCCTGAAGTTCAACAGATACTATAGCCTCTTTGGAAGTAAGCACCCCTGCTCTTGTACCTTCTGTTCTGGAGACCCTCCTGGATGACTTTACATCCACTTCTGCTGTACCAGACTTCCAGTCTCCATCACTTGAAGGCCTGACTGGTTTTACAAGGTAACCAAAGACTAGATTTCTGTACAAAAACCCTGTTGCAGATACCTCTGCATTCTCAATGTCAAGAGACAAGCCCACTAAGTTACTGCCAATGCTCTTCCTAAGAATAAAGACAGCAGGGCAAATGGAAAAAGGAAAAAAAGTTTTGTACATCTACTGTGGTCTTCGCTCTGAATTATCAAACTCAAATGACTAAATGCTTATTTAAATTGCTGAGAATAGGCAATAACTGTCCTTCCCTGAAGAACCTGTTAGTAAAGAAACTGCTTTATCCTTAGTAGCTCAGTCTTACCAAGTAGTTAGGCAAGGTTTATTAAATGCAGCAGTGGTACAGTGAAAGCTTCCTCCAGGGCAGCTGCTATGGGTGCTGGAGTCGAGCGATATGTGTGGTTATAGAAGATATTAAGGTTAAACTCATTGACAGTGTTTTAAACAAGAACTTTTTTGATCTGGATGCTGCCAGTTTCTTCAGTTGCAGGAACAAGATACGATTATGAAGGGTTATAGAAAGATCTTTGTGTACCAATATACCAAAGGAATGACCCTGCAAAAACCTACTTTCTTAACTTGCAGGGAATCCAGGCCTTCTCATAAGGCAAAGGAAAAGATTCTCAGACAAGTTTGACAGGAACTGTAGATCTGGGAGGCCTCCTTATCCAGATAAGTCTCCCTTGACTGTCTCCTGTCCCCCACCCCACCCCTTGGTCCATCATTTCCACTATTCAAAAAGCTCACCTCATCCCTAAAAAACCTGGATAAACATCACTTCAGACAAATGGGTGCTTTCAGTCATCCAAAAGGGTTACCAAATGACCAGGAAAGAAGTTCTTCCTTTCTGTGGCATAGTTCTGCCTAAAATCAGATTCAGTTGCTATATCCCACCATTCAGACTTTACCAGAGAAAGGCACAGTAGAACCAGTACCTCTAAAATGTATTAGAAAATCTACTCCAAACTATTCTCTTCCCAAGAAAAACATAATGTTACAGCAGATGGCATTTTCACTTCACAGAAAGAGGTACATGGTTTAATTCTCAGCTGGGTTGCCTTCTGAGTGGAGTCTGCATGTCCTCTCTGTGTTCACATGGGCTTCCTAACACATTCCAAAGTCATGCAGCAAGTGGGTTGGACACACTACATTGACCATAGATGTGTGTGTATGTGATGTGGTGTGTATGAACTTCTGCTGCAAGGCCAGCCACCCGTTGTTGTAGACCTTGGCTGTAGATTCACTGTTGAAGTGATACCCCAACTCCATGCACAAAAAATTGGAAAAAGAGGATGTAGTTGGATGGCTGGACCAAATCTGGACCTTGCCACACTCCTCACCTTTCTCCTTATTCCATCTTTCAAGATGTTATCCATGCAAATCTGCCATTCATCCTTCAAGCCTTCCTGGTGTCCTAGGACCTAAAGGATGCCTATTTCCACATTCCTATTTGCTCTGCCTACAGGAAATTTCTGAATTTTTCTACTGGCTCATCACCTTTCCAGATGTTCATCGTGCATACAGCTGCAGTCATAACAGATGGGTTTTCCTGCCGTCAGGCGGGTCCTCGGTCGGCCGAATTCCAAAGTCTAGGTCCGGCGTCGGATGTCGTCGCTTCTTCCCTGACGTCAGTGTGACAGGGGTATAAAAGAACCAGCCAACGCCATTTTCTTCAGTCTTTCTTGCTGTGCGGTGCCCGAAGCAGAAGCAGTTGACAAGTGCCGGTCGGCCAGCTCCTAAGAATACGAATATTTTTCAACCGAAGTCTTCTTGAAAGCCAAGTACCCCGTTGGGGAAACTTTTCTTGCCTCAGACCGATGTCAGACAAAGTTAATAATTGCATTTCATGTGGGAAGCAAATACCGCATAAGGATTTTCATTCCCTCTGCATTCCTTGCTTAGGCCCAGACCACGACGTCTCGGCCTGTCGTTTTTGTGCTACATTCAACAGACGCACTATTAAGCGTCGGGCGGAGTTCGCCCAACACTATTTTGGCAAAAAGTTTAATTACATTATGTCATCGGAGGCTCCGACTCCAGTTTTGAGTAAAAAACGCAAAGATAAGGGCCGACATACGAGGTCCGTGACTTCTACCGACACCATGCTAAAGCCGACTACAGGTGCTCTGGTTCTCAGCGAGGCGCCTACGCAGCCCCTGACTACCGATGACATTTCATTGGCGGTGTTTTCTGTGCCCGAGGTCGCAGGCTCCAGCCCACACCCCGACTACAGATACCGAAGCCACTCTTGGCGGGGAAACTCAGAGTTTAGATAGGCCTGCCACCTCTCAAGGTGTCTTCAGGCCTTCTTCTTTTTCCATCAAGGCTTTCACTAAGTCTAAAGCAGCCATGCATACTAAAAGACAAGCTCCACAGGGTCCCTCTCAAGGCCCCATGCCTAAAAAGCAGATGCTCAAAATGGCTGAGGATTTGATTACTCATATCAGGGGTTCTCAACCCCCCCCCCGGACAAAAGGCCCAGAGTGGAGGAAGAATCCCTTTCCTCGGACCAGGCCTCCATTATTTCAGAACATTCTGAAGACCAGGAATATTCATACTCCCCTTTTGAAGATTCTGATGTAGAGGAGTCCATTCCCTCTGTCTCCCCCCCCTGAGGATTACTCTTTTGGGGAAACCTTACATACCTTGAGGGAACACTTCCACTGGGAAGGCCAAGAGTAGTCAGACTCCAAGAAAAGGCTTAGGGATTTCCTCTTGCTCCCTCGGCACAGGCCTCTGGCTATACCTCCTGTCTTAGACATACTAGATGATGTGTATTCAGAGGCCTGCCTCAACCCAGATTCTTTACCTCCAGCCCCAGTCAAGCCTGACAGGTGTTACCTGGTTCCTGATTCACACCAATTCCTATACAAAAGCCATGCGGCTGACCCAGAAACTATTTCACAGGTCCCAAGGGAATTAAGGCCTCCACCGCTAAAAATCCATTACCTTCAGAAAGAGATTCCAGAGCTTTAGAAAGGTGGGGGAAAAAGGTATACACCTCAGTCACCTTAACCATGAGGACATTAAACTGTCAGTACCATATGTTAAAGTACCAACAGTTTCTGTTATCACAGTTGAAAAGCAAAATGTCACAACCTGAACAACCAGACTTGAAGGAGTTGCAGGATTTGTTACATAGTGCAGAGCAAGTGGGTAAACATACCTTACAATGTGGTTTTGATGCTTTAGAGGCCTCATGTAGAGCTGCTGTTACAGGATCAGTCATACGTAGACATGCTTGGCTCAAAGAGCAAACCTTACCAGATCATGTCAAAGCTAAATTACTAGATGCACCTCTTCAAAAAGATGTATTGTTTGGTGTTAAAGCTGAGGAGGTATTAAAGAAAATGGAGGAAAAGGCAAAATCAATGCAAACAGTGAAAGATTTCTTACAGGTACAACCTCCATGTTTCAGTAGAAATTGGCCTTCAAAAAATTGGTCCTTTCCAGCCACAGACAGACCCCAAAGAGGTAGATACAGGCGCCCGAGGGGTAGAGGGCAATCTCAAGGATCGTTTAGAGGCAGACAATGGCAAGCACCTACACAAAGAGGTGGTGAGGATAGTTCACAGCCATTCAGAAAGCAGAACCAATGACTTCCCCTTTGCATGCCAAGCAAGGCTCAAATGGCAGCACCTTTAGGCGGAAAACTGGCATTATTTTCGAAAAATTGGCATATTGTCACAAAAGACAAATGGATTCTGGACATTATAGACAGAGGCTACAGATTCCACTTTCACACCCTTCCAAAAATGAGAGGCATGCCAAACCTGCCACACAATCAAAGGGCAGAGGCACAAAAACAAATTTCAGATCTCATGGACATGAAAGCTATTCAAGAGGTACCTGCACAAGAACAGGGTCAAGGTTTTTATTCCAGACTATTCCTGGTACCAAGGAAGGGCAAAGATTGGAGATCTATCCATCCTAAACACATTTTTACTCGTGCCAAAATTCAAGATGCTCACATTACAGCAGCTTCTTCCCATGCTGGGCAAGGAGTCTTGGCTGGTAACATTGGACCTCAAGGAGGCATACCCGCATGTCCCAATCAGACAAGATTGCAGAAGATACCTCAGATTTCTTGCAGGTTCAACCCATTATCAATTCTCTGCATTGCCCTTTGGCTTATCTACTGCGCCCAGAGTGTTCACGAAATGCCTGGCATCAGTAATTGCCTACTGCAGACTGCAAGGGATACAAATATACCCATATTTGGATGACTGCCTGATCCAAGCGGACAGCAAGCACATACTTCTGAAACATCTGGCGTTTGTAATAATGTTGTTGAACTCTCTGGGATATACAGTCAACAAAAAGAAATCAAGGCTAATACCCTCTCAAACAATAATTTTCCTGGGTGCCAGCTTGAATACAAATACCCAGATGGCCTACCTCATGCCAGAGAAACGAGGGCAACTAACTCAATACATCAGAAAACTGGCAACTTTCACCAGGCTGACTGCCAGGAAAATCCTGCAGGCTCTGGGATTCATGGCATCTTGCATCCTGCTAATCCCATGTGCAAAGCTGCATATGAGGAAACTTCAATGGTACCTAAAAAACCTATGGTCTCAACACAGCCACAGTTTGGAAACAATGATACCACTGATTCCATGTCTTCAAAAGGAATTTCTGTGGTGGGCTCAAGCATGCCAAAGAAACACAGGTCTCCCATTCTGCAAGCCTCAAGCAAATCAAGTCATCACAACAGACGCCTCGGACTACGCCGGGGGGGCGCACATGACAGATCGGTGCATTCAAGGCAAATGGCCCCAAAAAGAAAAGCACCCTACACATCAATCAAAAGGAAATGCTAGCAGTAATAAATGCTATTATGGCTTTCAAAGACCTACTGCATCCAGGCCAGCAATTGATAAGGACAGACAACACCACAGTAATGTGGTACATAAACAAACAGGGAGGAACCCATTCATATCCCCTACGCAGGCTAGCCACGTCTCTTTGGAACATGGCTCTGAAACTACAAATCGAACTTCAAGCACAGTACCTGCCAGGCAAGGAAAACACGCTGGCAGACAACCTAAGCAGAAATATGACAGATCCACACGAATGGAAGTTGCATCCTCAAGTTTTTACAAAAATAATTCAAGCATGGGGAAGGCCAGACATAGATCTCTTTGCCTCCCACACAAATCACCAAATGACAAAATTCTGCTCAAGGACCTTTCATCCACAGGCCTGGAAAGTGGACGCACTCTTTCAGTTGGGCAACAATGACAGTTTATGCCTTTCCACCTCTTCCTCTACTGCCCAAAGTTCTATTAAAAACCAGAGCAGACAGACCAAAGATGATTCTCATTGCTCCAGACTGGCCAAGACAACACTGGTACCCACTCCTGAGGAGCCTGACGCATTCCCCACCTTGGATCCTGCCTCTAATGCCTCTTCTACTGACTCAGCACAACTTCAAAACTCTTCACAGTCAGCTGAAAACACTCAATCTAGCCGCATGGAAGATTCCTTAAATTCACAACAGACCCTACTCTCCAAGGAGAGGTGCAGGATGACATTTTGGAGGCCAGAAGGCCTTCTACTAGAAAAGCCTACTCCGCAAAATGGAAACGGTTTTGTGCCTGGAATCAGAAAAAGGGTCAGAATCCTGGAATACTGAATTTACCTCAAATATTACAGTACCTAGCTGAGATGCTAAGCAGTGGACTTTCATTCTCCTCCATCAAAATCCATGCCTCAGCCATTTCTGCAGAATACAGCGCTGATCCTCCTTTATTCTCTCACCCCCTCTTAAGACAGTTCCTCAGAGGGGCTAAGAATATAAACCCCCCACAGGAAACAACCAGTACCTGCTTGGGACCTCAATTTCATTCTAGAAAAACTGACCTTGCCTCCTTTTGAGCCAGCTGCTTCAACAGAACTGCAATACTTGTCCTGGAAAACAGCCTTCCTCCTGGCTATCACCTCAGCTCGCAAGGTTTCGGAACTAGAAGCCCTCATGGCTGTGCAGCCTTTCATCATTTTCCATCAGGACAGAGTTTCCTTATGAACCAATCTTTCCTTTATGCCAAAGGTAGTATCCAGGGTAGCCTTGAATCAGGCTATCCACTTTACCTACCTTTTACCCTAATCCTCAAAACAAAGGGGAGAGACTACTACATTCCTTGGACATTCACAGACAGCTACGTTATTATTTGGACAGAACAAAGCCTTTCAGATAATCAGAGCAACTCTTTGTGTCCTATGCTACAGGAGCTCAAGGGAAGCCTATTTCCAAACAGACAATCTCAAAATGGATAGCCCACTGCATACGCTTTTGTTACTGTTTTCATGGAAAAACTGTACCTGCAGGCATCAGATCTCACTCCACAAGGGCCACAGCTACTGCTGCTGCTTTCCTCAGGGGGGTTCCTACCAAAGATATTTTGGAAGCAGCCACTTGGAGTTCTGTACATACTTTCTCCAAGCACCATCACCTACCATTATACTCCAAATCTACAGCAGGCTTTGCCACTGCAGTCTTGCAGGGCATCCTGGCTCCTCCTAGATGTTCATCGTGCATACAGCTGCAGTCATAACAGATGGGTTCTCCTGCCGTCAGGCGGGTCCTCGATCGGCCGAATTCCAAAGTCTAGATCCGGCGTCTGTTGTCGTCGCTTCTTCCCTGATGTCAGTGCGACAGGGGTATAAAAGAACCAGCCGACGCCATTTTCTTCTGTCTTTTTTTGCCGCGCGGTGCCCGAAGCAGAAGCAGTTCGCAAGTGCCGGTCGGCCAGCTCCTGAGATTACAAAAAATTTTGGAACTGAAGTCTTCTTAAAGCTAAGTACCCGTTGAAACTTTTCTTGCCTCAGACCAATGTCAGACAAAGTTAATAATTGTATTTCTTGTGGGAAGCAAATACCGCATAAGGATTTCCATTCCCTCTGTATACCTTGTTTAGGCCCAGACCACAACGTCTCGGTCTGTCGCTTTTGTGCTACATTCAACAAACGCACTATTAAGCGTCGGGCGGAGTTCACCCAGCATTATTTTGGGAAAGCATTTAACTATACTATGTCGTCGGATACTCCGACTCCGGTTTTGTCTAAAAAACACAAAGACAAGGACCAACACTCGAGGTCAGCGGCCTCTACCGACACCACGCCAAAGCAGACTACACGTGGTCCGGTTCTCAGCGAGGCGCCTACGCAGCCCCTGATTACAGACGACGCTGTACCCGAGGTTGCAGGCTCCTCGGCCCACACCCTGACTACAGATACCGAAGCCACGCTTGGCATTGAAACACAGAATGTGGACAGGTCCACCTCCACTCAAGGTGTCTTCAGACCTTCCTCTTCTTTCTCCATCAAGGCTTTCACCAAGTCTAAAGCTACCATGCACCCTAAGAGACCAGCTACACAGGGCCCATCTCCAGGCCCCATGCCTAAGAAACAGATGCTTAAAATGGCTGAGGATTTAATTACTCTAATCAGACCGCCACCTCCGGACAAAAGACCCAGAGTGGAGGAAGATTCCCCCTCTTCTGATCAGGGCTCCATTATTTCAGAGCACTCTGATTATCAGGAACTGTCTTGCTCTCCTTTTGAAGACTCTGATGCAGAGGAATCTATTCCTTCTGTATCCCCCCCTGAGGATTACTCATTTGGTGAAACTCTGCATACCTTAAGGGAACACTTCCACTGGGAAGGCCAGGATTATTCAGATTCCAAGAAAAGGCTCAGGGAATTTCTTTTGTTACCCCAGCACAGGCCTCTGGCTATACCTCCTGTCCTGGACAATCCTAGATTATGTTTACTTGGAGGCCTGCCTTAACCCGGACTCTCTCCCTCCAGCTCCAGTTAAGCTTGACAGGTATTACAGGGTTCCTGACTCGCACCAATTTCTATACAAAAGCCATGCTGCTGACCTAGAATCCATCTCACAGGGGCCCAAGGGAGTTAAGGCCTCCATTGCCAAAAACCCATTGCCTTCCGAGAGAGATTCCAGATCCTTAGAAAGGTGGGGATAAAAGGTATATACCTTGGCTACCTTATCCATGAGGGCCTTAAACTGTCAGTTTCATATGCTAAAATACCAACAGTTTCTGTTATCTCAATTGAAAAGTAAAATGTCACAACCTGAACAACCAGACATGGAGTTGCAGGATTTGATGCATAGTGCAGAACAAGTGGGTAAACATACCTTACAATGTGGTTTTGATGCTCTAGAGGCTTCATGTAGAGCTGCTGTTACAGGCTCAGTCATACGTAGGCATGCCTGGCTCAAGGAACAAGCCTTGCCTGATCATGTCAAAGCTAAATTAGTAGACGCCCCTCTTCAAAAGGATGTACTATTTGGGGCAAATGCTGAGGAAGTATTACGGAAAATGGAGGAAAAGGCTAAATCAATGCAAACTGTGAAAGAATTTCTGCAGGTTCAACCCCCACGTTTTAGTAGAAATTGGCCTTCCAAAAACTGGTCCTTTCCTGCCACAGACAGACCCCAAACACAAGGCTCGTACAGAGGCAGACAATGGCAAGCTCCTACACAAAGAGGTGGTGAGGACAACTCGCAATCTTTCAGAAAGCAAAACCAATGACTTTCCTCTTTGCATGCCAACCAGGTCTCAAATGGCAGCTCCCTTAGGAGGAAAGCTGGCACTATTCTCAAAAAATTGGCATATTGTCACAAAGGACAAATGGATCCTGAACATTGGCTACAAATTCCATTTTCATACCCTTCCAAAAATGAAAGGCATGCCAAACCTGCCACACAATCAAAGGGCAGAGGCACAAAAGCAAATTTCAGATCTTATAAACATGAAAGCTATTCAAGAGGTACCTACGCACGAACAAGGTCAAGGATTTTATTCCAGGCTCTTTCTGGTGCCAAGGAAGGGCAAAGATTGGAGACCTATTTTGGATCTTTCCATCCTAAACACATTCCTACTCGTACCAAAATTCAAGATGCTCACTCTGCAGCAACTTCTTCCCATGCTGGGCAAGGAGTCTTGGCTGGTAACACTGGACCTCAAGGAGGCATACCTGCATGTCCCAATCAGACAAAATTGCAGAAGATACCTCAGATTTCTTGCAGGTTCAACACATTGTCAATTCTCTGCATTGCCCTTTGGTTTATCTACTGCGCCCAGAGTATTCACGAAATGCCTGGCATCAGTAATTGCCTACTGCAGACTTCAAGGGATAAAATATACCGTTATTTGGACTGCCTGATCCAAGCGGACAGCAAGCACATTCTTCTGAAACATCTGGCTTATGTAATAATGTTATTAAACTCTCTAGGATACACAGTCAACAAAGAGAAATCAAGACTAATACCCTCTCGGAAGATAATTTTCCTGGGTGCCAATTTGGACACAAACACCCAGATGGCCTACCTCACGCCAGAGAAGCAGGGGCAACTAATTCAATATTTCAGAACACTGGCAAATTGCACCAGGCTGACTGCAAGGAAAATCCTGCAGGCTCTGGGATTCATGGCATCTTGCATCTTACTAATCCCATGTGCAAAGCTGCATATGAGAAAACTACAATGGTACCTAAAAAACATATGGTCTCAACACAGCCACAGTTTGGAAACAATGATACCACTAATTCCATGTCTGCAAAAGGAGTTTCTGTGGTGGGCTCAAGCATGCCAAACAAACACAGGTCTTAAGCAGATCAAGTCATCACAACAGATGCCTCGGACAACGCCTGGGGGGCGCACATGACAAACCGGTGCATTCAGGGCAAATGGACCCAAAAAGAAAAGCACCTTCACATCAATCAAAAAGAAATGCTAGCAGTGATAAATGCTGTTACAGCCTTCAAGGACCTTCTACAACCAGGTCAGCTATTGATAAGAACAGACAACACCACTGTTATGTGGTACATAAACAAGCAGGGAGGAACACATTCTTATCTCCTATGCAGACTGGCCATGTCACTTTGGAACATGGCCATGGACTTGCAAATGGAACTACAAGCACAGTACTTGCCAGGCAAGGAAAACACGCTGGCAGACAACCTAAGCAGGAATATGACAGATCCACGAATGGAAGTTGCATCCAAAAGTTTTTACAGAAATAATCCAAGAATGGGGAAGGCCAGACATAGATCTCTTTGCCTCCCACAAAAATCATCAATTGACAAAATTCTGCTCAAGGATCTTCCATCCAAAGGCCTGGAGAGTGGACGCTCTCTCTTTCAGTTGGATATCAATGACAGTTTATGCCTTCCCACATCTTCCTCTGCTGCCCAAAGTCCTATTGAAGACCAGAACAGACAGACCAAAGATGATCCTCATTGCTCCGGACTGGCCAAGGCAACACTGGTACCCACTACTAAGGAGCCTGACTCATTCCCCACCATGGACCCTGCCTCTAATGCCTCTTCTTCTGACTCAGCACAGCTTCAAAACTCTTCACAGTCAGCTGAAAACACTCAATCTAGCCGCATGGAAGATTCCTTAGCATCACAGCAGGCCCTGCTCTCCAAGGAGGTGCAGGATGTCATTTTGGAGGCCAGAAGGCCATCAACTAGAAAAAGCTTACTCCATAAAATGGAAGCGTTTTGTGTTTGGAATGAGAAAAAGGGCCAGTGCCCTGGAAAACTGAATTTACCTCAAATACTACAATATTTGGCCGAGCTGCTAAGCAGTGGACTTTCGTTCTCCTCCATCAAAATCCATGCCTCAGCCATTTCTGCAGAATACAACACTGACCCACCTTTATTCTCTCCCCCTCTATTAAGACAGTTCCTTAGAGGGGCTAAGAATTTAAGACCTCCAAGAAAAAAACAATACCTGCTTGGGATCTTAATTTCATTCTGGAAAAACTGACTTTGCCCCCTTTTGAACCAGCTGTCTCATTAGATTTACAATATTTGTCCTGGAAAACAGCTTTCCTTCTGGCTATCACTTCAGCTCGTAGAGTTTCAGAACTACAGGCTCTTATGGCTGTCCAGCCTTTCATCATCTTCCATCAGGACAGAGTTTCATTACGTACCAACCCGTCCTTTATGCCTAAAGTGGTATCCAGGGTAGCTTTAAATCAGGCCATACATTTACCTACTTTTTATCCTAATCCTCAAAACAAAGGGGAGAGATTACTGCATTCCTTGGACATCCACAGACAACTGCGTTATTATTTGGACAGAACAAAGCCTTTCAGAAAATCAGAACAGCTTTTTGTGGCCTATGCGGTAGGAGCTCAAGGAAAGTCAATATCCAAACATACAATCTCAAAATGGATAGCCCACTGCATACGCTTTTGCTATTCCTTTCATGGCAAAACTGTACCTACAGGCATTAGAACTCATTCCACCAGAGCCACAGCCACCTCTGCAGCCTTCCTCAGAGGAGTTCCTACCAAGGATATTTTAGAAGCAGCCACTTGGAGTTCTGTGCATACCTTCTCTAAGCACTACAACCTACCATTATACTCCAAGTCTAGAGCAGGCTTTGCCACTGCAGTCTTGCAGGGCATTTTGGCTCCTCCTAGCTCCACCTAGTGCCTACCACCCCTTTCTTAGCTTTGGGATTCTACCCATCTGTTATGACTGCAGCTGTATGCACGATGAACATAGTACAGTTTTGTACTTACCATAAATGTAGATGTTCGAGTGCTAATACAGCTGCAGTCCAGGTTTCCCTCCCTCCTTCCCCTCTTGGGACAGGCCTAATGACTAACACCTCCTCATACAACCTGTTTGGGGTATTCTTTTATGGTGTATTTGCTTGCGACTACTGTTTTTTGATAATATTGCATTGCATTTTTACATAAATTTATGTATCGCCTTCCTTCTGGGGGCACCTGACATCTGGGGCAAGAAAAACTGAAGAAAATGGCGTCGGCTGGTTCTTTTATACCCTTGTCGCACTGACGTCAGGGAAGAAGCGATGACATCCGACGCCGGACCTAGACATTGGAATTTGACCGACCGAGGACCCGCCTGACGGCAGGAAAACCCATCTGTTATGACTGCAGCTGTATTAGCACTCAATCATCTACATTTATGGTAGGTACAAAACTGTACTTTCTCTGCTTTGCCTTTTGGACTCTACAGCCCCCATAGTCTTCAAAGTGCTTTGCCCCAGTAACAGCTTAATGCAGGACTCTGAATTCAGGTATTCCCTTATTTGGGCAACCTGTTAATACAGGCTCCTGCTTAGCAGGTACTCTTGACTTGTCTCATGTTTACCATGGCCCTGAGTTTTATTGTTAATCTGAAAAAGTCAGCAGTGAAACCGACTCAAGACCTAATTTTTTTGGTATGCCAACTAGACATTAGACTCGTGCAGGCTTTTCTGCTGCCATACAAGTGCAAAGCTTAACGAGTTGCTTCCTTTCTCTTCAGTCCTGTACTGATTCATGGCAGTAACCATTCCTATGGTCCCCTTTGCCAGACCCCGTATGAAGATCATGTGGCACCCGAAATCTAACTGGTCTCAACATTTTTATCCTTGGATGCACCAGTTCCTCTCCTGACTTAACTAAAGAAGGAAATACTCTGGTGGATATACTGTGGTGGCTATAATAGATTAAGCTAAACCTGAGTGTTCCCGTCAGACCTCTGACACCATGATAGGAGCTGCACACAGATTCATCAGACAATGCATGGGGGAGCATGGATGGGCAATCTGAAGGTCCAGGACAATCTCCTACAAATCTAAGATCAGGGCACCTCCAATATGAAAGAGATGAGGGCACTAATACAGGCTATGCAAGTTTCTCCCATTCTTGGAAACTAGGTCCACTGAGTGTTTACAGACAACACAGTGATCATGTAGTACATGAAATGGGAGAGTGCCAGATCTTAACTGTGCAGACTGGTTCTTCTGGCATGGAAGCAGGCCACAAATGTAAACATTTTCCTCAAAGTGGTTTACATTCTGCCACAGGACAATGTCCTGGCAGACTTTCTAAGCCAGTCAAGGGAAGATTTCCCATGAGTAGATGCTGAAGAGAGGTCTTCCTAGACATTGTCTACAAATGGGGGGGTTCCACAAATCTTTACCCCCAGTAACAACAAATTCCACTCCTTTGGACCAGGACATACTGTCCAAGCTTGGAAAATTGATGCAATGCCCTTTACATGGAAAGGGAAGTTTTTATGCCTTCCCTCCACTTCCTCTTTTTCCCCAAAGTCTTATTAAAGGTCCAAAAGGAATGTCCAAAGATCTTACTGGCCTGTTGGCCCAAGAAGTACTGATTCTCCATTTTCTTTCACCTAGAAGCTTCCCTTCACAGTGGATTTGCTCACACAGGTTGGGATGAAGTAGTAAGTCCTTCTGCTATCAGTATGGGTGACTGGATCTGATCTGTTTTAGGCACCAGTTCTCTGAGGACATTCTTAATGTTTTTCGGGAGGCAAAGAAACTTGCTATCAGAAAATCTTACATAGCAAAATGTAAAAGATTTTACTGTATGATGTCTGCCAAACTGTTGGTACCCACAGTGTCCCTATGGTCCTCTTATCCATGTGAGCTGTGTAACCTGGCTTATCAAGGCACACATCAGCCATGTCTGCATGTTTCTCTCTGGAGCTGATGCTTCTGTCCAGGCTAGAGTTTAAACGGTTCTTAAAAAGTTGTAGCCCATCTGAAACCTCCAAGGGAAAAATGTCACTCACGTTTGGGACCTCAACTTTGTGCTGGAAAAACTCTCAATCCATCCTTTAGAACCAACAGTGTCCATCTCTCTCTCAAATTCTGTACTTGAAAAACTATCCTTCTGGTAACGGTTTAAACATTTCTGCAGTTTTTTCTACCTACATAGTGTTGGTAGTGTAGCATTGTCCATACTCAGGCTTGTGTTTTGGTCCTAGTTTGTTAGTAGTGGCTGTGTTTGAGCACATGTCCCAGGTCATCATAGCTTAGCCAAGGCCAGTATAGCATTTCAGTGAGAGTGAATTGTTTGTGGTCAATGGCTGACTGCGGTTGCCTGGACTACGCCTTGGAATAAGCACCTCATTGGTTCTTTCAAGCTTTTTTTTAAAGTTGTTTCAGGTTTCAGCTTTGTTACTTGTGACTGTTTCTGCCATTTCACACTAAGCTAATCAGAGGAAGGGCTCTGAGCTAACAAATTTGAGATATATAGCATTAAGTATCCTGTTTTTTGCTTATTTCTGAG